>NW_024037856.1:45000-152500 GCF_016077235.1 Cyprinodon tularosa | reverse complement strand
GGATGATGGATGGATGGATGGTTGGATGATGGATGTTTTAATCATGTCATTCAGGTTATGAATTAAGCTTTCAGTGGTCAGTTATCAGGTATTTCATTCTCTGTTTTGTGAAATATTTCCAGATAACTTGTTCCTGAATTGTTTCTATGATTTTATTTCTGTCTGAAGGCAGGAAACAACTGGCTGAACAAACTGACAGCTCATTTTCCTCTTCTCACAAACCTGCGAAGTAAGAGGAGCATCTCTGACCTCCACCTGCCCCCGCTTCCTGAGAAAATCTTCCTCAAGTCGTAAGTGTTTCAAGCAGAACTCTGAGATGTGGTGAATAAACATCGGTAGCATGAGGAGTTTCTAAACAACATGTTGGATTTGACCTCAACAGTGACACTTTGTTGCAATACAAGTTCAACAAGGAGAAGATAACCTTCAACGTTCCTCTTCCATTTGGAGGCAAGAAGTCAGAAGAACTGAATCTTCCAAAGACTTTATCTGTTCCAGTCATCGATCTTCCACAGATTGGGATCTATATTCCAGCTCAAAGGTATTCGCTCCCGACAATCAGTTTTCCAAGATCTTTGGATCTCACCATTCCTCTTCTTGGGCTGGCCGAAGCATCAACTAAGATCCACAGCAACTTATACAACTGGGAAGGATCGATTGTTGGGGGGAACGACACGGCGGATATCCCTAACTATGTGGCGCGGTACCAGGCTGTCGCTCAGTCCCCAATAAGTTTACTCTCCTACAAATTTGAAGGTAAACTCTCTTTTTAAAGATGCTTTCTGTGTTGAGATGTTCTGAAAACATTCATTATCATCTTATTTCCTGCCTGTTTTTTAGGGGCTGGGATGATATCAGGAAGAGCAGAAGACAATCTCAAGTATCTTCTCAACTGTTCTTTTAGTCACATATTTCTGGACACCAGCGTCAGCATCTTGGAAACAGTGAGAGTGACAGAGAGACTGAATGCTCAAGCCAATTACCAGCTAAAGGCCTCCAGTCCATTAGGCCTTCACGCCTCCCTCGACTACTCTGCTCAGTCCACTTCTACCCTGAATTCTGATGAAGTTTTAGGAGATGGAACTTTAGATGGAATACTCAAACTTGCTTCTTTTCACGTCAACATGTCTTACAGCCACAGCTACAATCTGCGTCCTCGTGATCGGGAAGGACGGGGAAAATCCACCTTACGCTTTGATTCCCCCTTTAGTCACTTTCAAAACACGATCCAAGGAGTTTATGCAAATTCTGAGTTAAATGTCATATCAAAAACAAGTTCCCAAAGTGATGTCTTCAAACATGTAGCAGAACTTAGGTACAAAGATGCACAACTGACCTTGAAGTGCAATGGGGTGTTGTTGGCTTTGGAGAAATCAGTGAAAAACGTATTTGAGCTTGGTGTATCAAGCCAGAAGTCCATCCTCAGGATTGAGTCTCAGGTTGATGATGACACAAGTAGAGTATACTCACTCATAACTGGTTCTCTGGGTTCAAATGGACTGGTCCTCAACTCTGAGGGTTCCCTTATCTTTGCTATGGGTCGAGGTTTACATAAAGCCACTGTGCGAGCTGAAAGAAATGGACTAACCTTCAGTGGAATGAACAGCATACAGTGTAGCCCAGTGACAATGGAGAATACATTTGATGGAGCAGTAGATTTCAATGGAGCATCCTGCTCCTCCTTTACCAAAATGATGGCTGAGGAAGGCAGAGGGGAGCTTAGCATTAAAGGTAAAGTCACTCCTTCAGAGGCGTCTTTGCACGGCGACTTTAAGGGTCGTGTGTACGATGCAGCGACAACAAACAACATGGACCTAAAACTGAACAGAAAAGGCCTGACTATCAGAGGGAACACAAAGGGAACGCTGAGGCAGATGATGACAGAGAACAGCCATGAACTCATCGTCACTCTCTGGACATTATCCCTCCACTCCAAGACTGAGAACTTCATCTGTGAAGATCTCTACTACAGACAAAACACCAAGTTCAAGGCAAAGCCGTTTCTTGTGTCACTTGACTTCACCAATAACCTCAGATTTTATGACCTGATGTTGAACAAAGAAAGTCACGTAAAGCTTGATCTGCTGGAGTTGGATCTCAGAGGAACATTGAATGGAGCTTTCAGGGAACAACACAACATCAGTCACACCTATGAACTCACCTACAAAGACCTGTCTGGTTCAGTGAAGTCAAGCACATTGGCGGACATAATGGACACCCAGTTAGGTCATGGGTGTAGTCTCCATTTTGCAGGATTTTCCTCACTATTAAAGTGTGAGGCAAAGCTAAATTCAGAACCTCTACGCTTTGGTGGAAACATTCAGATTCAAGCTTTGCCTTTCAGTCTGGACATCGACTCATCTGTGGAGAGTGAAGGTGAGATCAATCTACATGGGAGGCACAGAGGACAGATCTTCAGCTCCTTGGTGGTTAAAACAGCCCCACTAGCTCTTGCATGGTCACATGACTGTTTGGTATCGACTACACATCGGCTCCCAAATGGAGAGTCTTCAATGAGCTTCAACAACAAATTTGAAGGTCTTCTTACTCCAAGAGACCAAGCTCTGGACTGGAAAGTAAACTCCAAACTTAACAGCAATGCCTATGAGCAGAGCATCACTGCTTACAACAATCCTGATAAGGTTGGACTCGAGCTTTCGGGAGTTGCACTCACAGATTTTCTCAGACACAAGAGATCCAAACCAGAAGCACAAACGTTCAGTATAGCTGGCTTCCTTAAGTACGACAAGAACAGTGACTGTCACACCATTGAGATCCCAGTCATTGAAAGCTTCCCTTCTGCTTTTGACCACATTAAGAGGACATTTGCAGCAGCCTTAGAATCTCTTCAACAATTCCTGCAGAATTTAAACATTAATCAGCTCATCGGAAACTTCAGAGCAAACTTAGATCAGCTGCCAGTACAAGTAAAGAACTTCATGAAGAAAATTGACTTGGATAATCAAGTTGTTGAAATAAAAAGAAGACTCGATTATTTGATGAACGAGTTTTCCGTATCCATGGATGACTTGGAACTTGGTTTGAGCAATCTGAAAAGAATTTTAGAAGAAAACATTCTGCACATAGCTACAGAAGTGCATAACCTAATTTCTGCAGCCGATGAGTTCATCACTGCAGGGCATCTGACCCACAACATAACTACTATACTTTCATATATCAGGGATCAACTGCAGGCTTTTGATGCAAAATACAACATTAAGCAGTCACTGCTCAGAACACTTGATTTCACGGAAGACATAATCAGACAGACGGACTTACGGAAGCTCAAGCAAAGCAGTGTAGCATTCCTGCATGAGCTTGACCTACAATATGGGATCCTGGAGACTATCAAGGAAAAACTGTCTGAACTTAAAACCACCATTGAGGATTTCGACCTTGTCCAGGTTTTGGAAAACGTGAAGACCTACCTCTTGTCCATTGACTGGGCTTACTATGTGGAGCAGTTTTCCTATCAGATCCCCATGTCAGAGATAGCTAAGGTTATGGAATCCATGAACGAGGTCATTCTCAACTGGATCGATGAATATGAAATCCCCAACAAGCTAAATGCAGTGTTAGCCTACTTTAAATATCTGCTTTTGAAATATGAACTGGATGATATTTTTAAGGACTTCATTGATCAAGCAGTGATTCTTGTCAAGGAATGGAAACTTGAGGAAACTTTGCAAAAAATCGTTGAAGCTCTGAAAACCATCAAAATTGAAATTGTTTATGGCAAAATTATGGACTTTCTCTACATACTACTAAACAAAGTTAGAGAAGCTGACTTCCAAACAATCATAGATGACCTTAATGGACGCATCTCCTCAATTCTTGAATCGATGAAAGGCTTTGACTACAGTGCATTTGTTGATCAGACAAACAGGGAGATTGCTGATCTGACGGCTTACCTAAACAAAGAAATTGAAAGGTATGAGATTGTGAACAAGATTGAGGCTGTTAGGCAGTTTTTCAGAGAAATTCAACATTCCATTTATACGTATCTGGATGAACTCAAAAACACCAAAGTGTCTGAAGTCTTGAAGAAGCTGAAGGATGTGATGGACTCTACATTTTACAATGATGTCAAACTCAAAGTTCAGGACATCCTGGAGGACATGCGGCAACGAATTCTAGACATGGACATTAGGGATGAAATTCACATTTACTTCCAGAGAGTAAGTGACTCCTACAAAAACACAGTTACCTTCATTTCTGTACACTTTGATAGACTGATAGAGTGGATCAAAACACTGGCTGGGGATATAAAGGTAATTGAGCAGACGAAGCAAGCAGTAGAAGAAGTTCTCGTGCAATTAAAAAGAGCCGAGATTGAAATTCCAACCTTTACTATTCCTCTTACCGACCTGGTAATACCTGAATTCACTATCAATCTGAACAGAATGCAGGAGATTACTATTCCAGCCCAAATAGCAGTACCAGAGTTCACCGTCCTAGCCTCGTACACCATCCCTGCTTTTAAAATAGATTTTAAAGAGATCAAGACCAGGATTGTTGCAGTAATTGATAGGATCCGGGGATTTCAGATCAAAATGCCTGACCTGGAGGACATCTTTGGCAATTTAAAAGTGATTTACCTTCCTGACCTGCCAGACCTCACCTTCCCAGAAATTGTTCTTATAGATATAAGATTTCCTGCCATAAGCATCCCTAAATTTAACCTGCAAGACTCTGGGATGAGAAAGCTCACAGTTCCTGATGTGGTGCTTCCAGAGATTCCCACAGACATCTGCATCCCAGTGTTTGGAAAACTCTATGGAGAACTTAGCATTACTGCTCCACAATACATCCTTGTTAACAAATTAAAGATTGAAAATTCCACTTCTGATTCGTCGAAACCCAAGTTTGTGGCTACGTGCACTTCTCATGCTAAATCACCAATCAAAGCCCTTGAACATACGTTGGAAACCATGGCAGTGCTAGAAGCTCCAGGGATGGAGAAACTACATTTCAAACAGACCTTTAAGGCTACACACATGGCCTTCTCAGTGGATCATGAAGTATCTCTGATGCTTCCTGGTTCTCCTGCAGAGATTTCTGCTAATGCTACCACCTTGGTGACCAGTGAGTTCTACACGGCGGAACTGGTTGGTAATGCAGCTTTTTCATTAGAGAGTGAAATATCTGCAGTTATAGAATCATCATTCAACCACAAGCTGGACTTCCCAGCATTAGATGCTTCCAGCCAGGTATCACTGAAGCAAAACATAGTTGCACGAGTGGAGTCTGGATTGGTTACAGTTACTGGGGAGTCTACTGGTTACGGGGAGTGGTCCATTCAAGGGCTTTCTGATGAAGGTACCCACAGGACCAATGGGGAATTTCAAGTTGATATGAGTACAGCAAAGCTTACATGTAGAGGAGAAATAGACTACAATGCTTTAAGATGGAAGCACATGCTCACTGCTGAATCTGCCATTTTAAGCCATATTGCCTTTGAAGCTCAGAGCGAATCCAGAACCCCGTTTGTCAAAAACAGTGTTTTGGTTTTAAAAGGAGAGGCTAATGTTGCAGACCTGAAAGCTGCTCTAACCTTCTCCCATGAGGCTGAATTCATTGGAGATTTGGCTGGAACCATGTCTAACTCTTTAGAGCTCAAAGCCCATCCATTCGAGATCACCGTTGACGTCAGGAATAAGATTAATCCCAAAGTTTTGCTCCCTCTAAAGCTCACCAGTAAGATGGACTTCCATCATGATTATGGTGTCACGATGAACTCAGAGAAACAGAGAGCTTGGTGGTTAGCTTTGGTGAGATTCAATCAGTACAAATACAGCCACAACTTCACAGCAGAGAACAATGAGAAGCACATCTTCTTTCAGTCTGTAGCAGAAGGCGAGGCTAACTTGGAGTTTCTAACCATTCCCCTCTCAGTCCCAGAAATGACAGTACCTTATCTCCAAATCCACACCCCAGAGCTCAGAGACTTATCTCTATGGGAAGATGTTGGCTTCAAATTCTTGCTTTTCAACCCTCAACAGTCATTTGATATGGACCTCAGGTTTCAGTACCACAAGAACCCAGCTCTGCATTGCTTTGAATTGCACTTGGAACCAATCTACAGTGCGATCAATAGCAATTTTGAAATCATTCAGGGTCAATTTGAGGGCTACAGAGACAAAATGGTTAAATTTCTAAAATATTCCTACAATGAAGCAAGAACACATTACCTCACACATAAAATCAACACCTCTAGGCTTCCTCCAAGAATCTTCAGGGTCCCTGGATACAGAATTCCCCTCCTAGGCATCCAGGTCTCTGCTTTCAGAGCTGAGATGCCGGCATTCAGCTACTTCGTCCCCAAGAAGGTGAGCACGCCCAGCTTCAGAGTTCCAGCTCTGGGCTTCTCTGTGCCTTCCTACACCCTTGTACTCCCATCTCTCAGGTTTCCTGTGATTTATGTTCCAGAAACTTTAAGTGAAGTGAAACTGCCCAGTTTCACTCTGCCAGCTGTCCAGGACAGCATTGGGATCCCTGCTATGGGCAACATGACCTTCGATTTCTCACTGAAATCCTCAGTGATTTCCCTGAATGCTAATGCGGGTCTTAACAACGAATCGGACATTGTTGCTCGCTTTCGTGCATTTTCTGTGTCTCCGTTTGATGCTTTGAAAGGGAAGCTTGATGGCACCACCAGTCTGACGAGGACAAGGGGTCTAAAACTGGCTTCTGCCATCAGCTTGGAGCACAGCAATGTCCAAGCCGACCATGAATGTTCAGTTAGTCTTACGAGGAGGAGCATGGAAGCATCTGCAGCCAACTCAATAAAAGTAAATTTACCCTTCCTTCAAATTGAGATGAATCAGGAACTTTCTGGTGGCACCAGAACTAAGATAAATGTCCTGTCCAAGAAAAAGCTCAGCTACATGTTTAATGTTCCTCAGGTTGCATTTGCAGGCAAAGGAAGCGTTGACACCACTTGGGACCTGAAAGCTCAGTCTTCTCATGTGTTGGTGGATTATTCTACTAAAGGAAGGTCAGACATGATGATAATGGACTTGTTTAATTTAGCCAGCAATCTAGAAAATACAAAATCCTTCTACCTGAGCATTAATGGCCTACGCACGACTGGCCAGACCTCCCTGTCCTTCACTGTGGACAAACAAGTTAAGCAGAAACGGAGCTTAAGGACCAAACTGTTCTTGTTTAATCTGGAGAACATGGTAGCTTCGGATGTTTCCCTACACCGTGTCTATGCAACAGTCCAATATAAGAGCTACAATAATTTTCAGACTGAACCTTTTACCATGGTAGGAACACATGCTGCTGGCGGGGAGCTGGATTTGGCTCCTCTCAAATCCTTCAGTGCTAATCTAGGGTGTGATGTTAATCAGTCGAGCAGTTTGGGTGATGCTGTCCTTAGCCAGGACGTCACCTTAGCCTTCAGCTCTGAGAAGCAGTCGTTCAGCTGGAGTCTGAAGGAGCAGCTGGGATCGGTCCTTCATGGTTCTGACTGGAACATTTTCAATGAAGTGTCTGAAGCAGGTTCGGTGTTTTCTGTGTGGGTCGGAGGACCCCTGGCCTTCTTGAAGTTGATCAAACTTCCTGTTTATCAGAGGAGCCTGTGGGATGTGCTCAAATTTGATGAGGTCACAAACATAAATGACGTGCAGCTGTTTAACTTCTCCTCTGCTGTTACCTACACAAAGAGCATGGATGGCTTTGATTACCAGATACCTTCTACCATGAATGAAGACGGCGTAACCTTCAGCTTGCCAGTGTTGAGCTTCGCTGTACCTCTCTGGGCCAAAGAGGCCCCTCTCTCCAGCACGAACACAGGTATGAAATTTGAGATGGTGGAAGTCCCGGATAATGTCACCATCCCCCCCATCATCACAGTCCCTGCCTTCCATGTCCCATTGACCAGCTCGAACATCGAGTCCTTCACAGTGGACCCAAAGAGCTTGACCATCCCTAAAGTGATTCCAAAGCAGGCTTTTGATATCCTTTTCCCTGGCTTGCCTGTCATATCAGTGCCCAGTTACGACATTAGAACAGAGTATCTCAAGGACAAGATGTCCTTCCTGTCCCTCAGGATTCCACAGCATGAGATCACAGTGTCCTCCTTCACTGTACCAAAATCTCTCACCATCGGAGAACTCACCATCCACCTGGATGACATCACCAATCACATTTCCAGCTTTAAAATTCCTGCTCTCTCTATCCCAGAGCAAAAAGTGGAGATCCCTGAACTTGTCCTGAATCTACCTTCAAGCATCTTCATCCCGTCTTTCGGTTCTCTCAGTGCTCTATTCAACATTTCCTCCCCCATCTACAAAGTTTCCACAGTGGCCTCTGTGAGCAAGAAGGACCTTAACCTTGAGGGTTTAATCAGCTCTCTGTGTACTTCCACCCTGGTCTTCATGGAATACGATCTGACTGGTAGGAAAGAAGCACCTCCTTCTGATCGCTGCATTTCTCTGCTGAACCATGAAAACCTTATCTTCTTGTTTCTGGTTGCTTCTTCAGCCTCTGCAACCATCAGATATATTGATAAGATGTTTCAGCTGAATGGGGACGGCAGGTTGGCCCACAGGGACGCGGCGGTGAACTGGCACCATGTGTTGGATCATCCTCTCAGGTGAGCATTGACTGCTGTATCCTGAAGTAGACTTTCTGCTTTTCTATCAGTTAACAGACGAACACAAAAACATTTAAAAGACTGATCTCACAAAATAATAATAATCATTGTTATAACAACAATAATGTTGATTAAGCTACCATATTTTCCGGACTATAAGCCACTACTTTTTTCCGGCTTTTCTGTAGATCTTTCCTTACCGCCAGAGGGGGTGAAAAAATAAGGGGCTAATTTGCATTTAGCACTAAAACATGCTAGCAGCAGGAAAGACGGAGAACAAATATCCCAAATTCACACCTTTTGACATTTATTTTCTGCATTAAAGCTACCGAACCAATGAATACACTGGACTTAACTCCTGCAGAGCTTAAATAAAGAGCTGATGAAGCTCCATCTTTCAGTAGAAACTCTTACTGCTGCGAGCTGACAAGCTAACAGGAGCTAGCATTCTTCTTTATCACTACTCCATGGACTATATATAGAGCTCCCCCTACAGTTGTGGTGGGAGACAGTTCTGTAGATATCAGCAGCTTATAGCCCGGTGCGGCTTATATCTTTACGTCTCCAGTTTTTCAAACTATCTACAGGGCTGCCAACTTTTCACCAAACCTTGGAGTGAGATTGTGAAAGAATTTGGACATTCAGACCTGGTCAGGGTTAGATGAGGACAGGTGCAGCTGTAGGTTGGAGGTTTTCTGAGGATTCAACTGAAACAAAGTTGTAAAATATTGATTTTTTTTATAGCCCAGTAAATGTTACTAAGTAACAACAAGTGGTTTGTAGTTATATGGAACGTTTTTGATACAATATATATTATTTTCTATATTTTGGTTATTTTTAGACAAATAAAGTAAATAAGTATGGGCCCTACTAGAATACTTGCATTTTAAATAAACTGTGAACTAGGGATGAGAATTGAAAACCGGTTCCTGTTCAGAACCGGTTCTGTGTGTTCCAATTCCATGGCACCGTTTAGCAGCTCGCTAACCGGTTCTCTTAACGGTTCCAGGCAGCACCAGAGGCTAGCGCTGGGCAGCACGACTTACGTCACGTTTTCTACGTAAGTTACGCACACGGCATTCGGTAAGCAAGTACGACGTGACCAGGCGTAAGTCTAGGGCTCTGTTCGAATTCATGGGATGCGTCCTTCGAAGGCCGATTACGTCATAGCGCGGCGCCGAGGTCTGGTCAGATTCCAAGAATCCTTGTTATGCTGCCTTAAAATGCGTCCTTTTTGCCCGATTTGAAGGACGGGTCCGATGTATCCTCGCTATCCTTGGATATCCCAGGATTCATTGCGAGACCAAGCAAGCCGTGATCAGAGGAAAGGTTACTTGGCACCAACCAGTGGTGAATATTGGAAGTTCAGTTTAATATAATCCAGTCAGTGAATAGTTCCGTCTGAGATGAATGAAAATAGTTGTTTTAATGGTTATAGAGTCAGATATGTGGCGGCAATGTTTGGTTTATCTGAAGGTTTTTATCTGTTACTGATTAAATGGGTTTGGCTGGAATTTAAGGACAGATTCTAATATATCTGCAGGGTGGGGACTATAAATCTGATAGGAGTTTAATTTTTTATTGCTATTTTGCACAATATGCTTAACTAAGTATTTCTTGTTGTTGAATATTAGAGATTTTGCAGATATATTTTTTATACATACATTGTTTAGATTTACTTATATCTTTCTACCCCTTTTATATTTTATTGTCCCACAATGGGCAAATTTACAGCAGCAGAAAGAATATTGAAAATGGTCACACAAATGAAGACCTTAGAAAAATGTATAAGAATAACATAATAGGGAAGAGTTAAAATATAAACAATAAAATCCTGTAAAGTGTTTTAACAATATAAAACTGGGGAATAAATAACCAATATGCAGCTATGGACATTTTTACAGTAATGGATATTTGAAAATAGCAGCAACATCAGAGATGTGCAGAATGACAGCAGCAGGTTATTTAACTGACTAAGGTTTCTATCATTACATTTGATTTGATTAGTTCCTGCTCCCGCTGGCTGGAACCTTTATTCCACTTTAAACATGCTACCAAGTTGCTCCGCAGTTCAGGGAGCCAGAGAAAGGTGACGCTCGTTTATTTAAATCAGGGAGAGATTAGTTTTTTTCCTGAAATTGTACAGTAATGGTTTTTCATTAAACGGAGGCCTTCTCCATTAGATTTAGATGACTGTGAGGAGACGGGTAGCCTGGCTGGATCAGAGGCTGCAGCTCCCGTTCACTGCCTTCTGTTTCCACCGAGGCAGGCAGAGATAGAACGTCCCAGGCGAAGGTAGACCAATGCCACCGAGCGCTTATTCGACATTCCTTATTCGATAAGGAATCGAATCATTTCACAGAATCGATAAGGGAATTGGAATCGTGAAAATCTTATCAATTTCCAACCCTACTGTAAACTAAGAATTCCAAAACTGTTTATTAATTATTAGTTTTTTTTTGTTTTTTTTTTTACAATTGACAAAACAGCTAAACAATTCAGACCTTCTAGGAGGCTGCAGATTCTATAAAAACTGTGACCTGGACAAAGCTGTCGATGCTTTAACAATTAGCAATTAGTGGTGCTCTCTCTGTCGGAGTCCTCCGGCCATTCTTTAGTTGCTTCGGCTTGATCAGCATCCATCTGCCTCTTTTTAATCCAAATTCCAGAACAGGAAACACTTGCTGCTACAATCACTTTACAACGGTTTTTAAAAGGTGTTACCCAACATGTAAAGGTTCTTCTCTCTTGTTCTTCCTCTCAGGATAAAACGTCAAATCTCCCGAGGTGATTCTGTGAGCCGGTAAGTCTTCAACTGGACAAAAACTTTCTTCCTTACAAACCAAAAAAAGCAGAGAAGGGGGAAGGAACAGCTAAAATAAGACCAGACGTGTTGTAGGTTCCTACGTTTCTGAAGGTGGAGCTGATATGAAGTTCTCAGCAGATGTTTGGGACAGCCCATCCAGATGACCCAGAAGTTAAACCCAGAAGTGAAACGGAACAAAAACTGAACAAATTAAGGATGTAAAATGTTAGATTAATGTCACCGACTGAAGTCTATCAGTGGGAAGAGAGCAGAACCAGGTTCTGACCCATTTGTGGGACCCTAATAGTCCAAGGGTCAAATCAAGGGGCTGATTTAACATGATCTGCAGCCTCATGATGCAAGACTCCACTGCTGAAGGACAGACAGTCAGAGTTCAACATTTAGACCAAATCCTGGGAGAGATGAGAGCAAATCCATCCCTCCTGTTGAATCCTGGCCATAACAGAAACATCAGTCTGGGTTTCAATCAGAAATTTGCATCATTATTTCCTAGAATGTGCTTAAACTGGTTCCTCTGAAGATGTTTATGACTTCCTGAGGGTCATGTGAGAAACTGGAAGATCACAGTTCCTCTGTGTCCTTAACCTCATTGGGGAATTTCTCTAATGGTTCCTGACCTCTGCTGGGACTTCATGTCAGCAGAATGGGTCCAGTGTTTCTGTTCTAACAGTTGGTGTTTTAGGGACTATCGTCACACCCTGGATGTCGACATCACCAGCCCGACCTTCACAGACGTCAGCATCCGCTTTGCGTCCCACAGAGACAGCATTACAGCGTCCGCTTCATCTCCATCCGCTGGTTTCTTGGGCCTGCACCTTCAGCGACGGTCTTCGTCGCTGCTGCACGGCAGGCTGTTCAGCCGCTTTCTGGTGATTTTCTCCCATGTTGCTGCTTCCTTTCTTACCAAACTCTCACATCGGTTTAGCTGCTTCTCTTCTCATCCTCAGGACTCTCCTGCGAAGGACATCAACCTTCTGACTGCCAAAGCTTCACTGAGGAACTCAGACAAGTTGGTCCTGCAGACGTCTTGGAATTGGGACTCCATCAATGATCTGATCACAGGCTTCAAGGACCGGATCCCTCTAATGACCAACAGTCTTCTGAAGTTCATCAACAAGTACCACGTCTCTCACTTTGGCTTCGATCTGAACCGAGCGTCTGTGAAGCTGAGGGCTGCTTTGCTGAACGCGGTAGACGGCGTCCGCCATGTGGCGTCTGCTTCCCTCACCGCGCTGCAGGACGCGCTCCAAACCCTGGCTGATCTAGGCCTGCACTGGTACCATGCAGCTTCTGACACCCTGCGCTTCCCAGATTCCATGGATCTCAGAAACCAATGGATCGGAGAAGTTACAGGTGACTTCCTAAATAACAGGAACTTCTCTGTCCCTGGATCAGACAGAAAGTTCTCCATCTCAGAGATGTTCCAGCAGGGGAAGTCCAGCATCATGGAGATGATTGCTGACCACACGTTCACCATTCCTGGGACTGAGGTTGTGGTGAATGGAAGTGAGATCATGTGGAACCTGAAGAGAGAAGCTGTAGCTGCTCGTTATCATGCTATGCGGTGGCTTCGGCGGACAAGTACAGACATTAAACACGCTGTTCGGCTGAAGGTCCAAGAGGCTCACAGCGCTCTGAGCATGGAGCCGGTGAACAGCGCCGCCCAGGGGCTCATCACAGTATTACAGTCTAATCTGACTGAGGCGGTACAGAGGAGCGTGGATGTGATGGAGAAGGTGACTCAGAGCGCTGCGCCGTACATCCGAGTGAGGAAGGAGCAGGTGGACGTAGAAATTCCTTTTCCCTGGATGTCAGTCAGCGGATGACCGCCTGCGCTCAGAACATGAGCCGTCAGCAGAGCCTCCTCTAACGGGCCGCCAAACCCAAGCCGATCCATCATTTTATCTCTGGAAGAATAAATAAAGAGAACAATGAGAACCAGTGTCCTAGTCTCAGTTTCTGCTCTCCGCCCAGGTTCTTCTGGTCATTGTCAGTAGCTTCTACGACCTCCAGGGGTTCCTTCAAAATAGGAAAGGTTAGAGAGAACCTGAAGGAGCTTCTCTAAAGCTCACTCATTCATTCATTTTCATCCACTCACACTTTAAGGACTCTGGAAAGAATAAGATTAGTAATCACTATTTCTACACCGCTGCTTTGGAGTTAGCAGGTCTTCTTTAGACAGGGACAGAAGCAGAGGTGTCAAGTAACGAAGTACAAGTACTTTGTTGCTGTACTTAAGTACACTTTTTAGGTATCTGTACTTCCTATTCCTTACATTTTTAAATCAACCGTTACTCGTTACTCTTGGCTTCGGTTTAATGTTTGTAAATATTTATTTCCCGTCATGTGCTCCATCCAATGCAGATCATTGGCTCCACCCACATCTAGTGAAACTAGTGTGATTGGATGAGTCATAGAACGCAAACACTCATTGGTTAGCTAAAGGAAACAATCAGAAGCAGCAGGTGTTCTTCAAACTGCTAACGTGAATTGTCTATGCCATGCTACAATGTGGGATTCAGAAAAAGATGTTGAAATGTCTGAAAGGTCGGACACAGGCGAGAGCGTATCGGGAGACGGAGACCAACCAGACCTCCCTCATCCTTGGCCCTATCTCAGAGGATTTATAGAAATAGTTGAAAAAAAAAATAAAATATTGTTTTTTTTAAAGGTTACTTTATACTTTTATACTTTAAGTAGTTTTTGGAGCACATACTTTTTCACTTTTACTTGAGTAAAGAGGTTGAGTTTATTCTTCAACTGCAGTAATTATTCTTCTACTTAAGTAACAAATGTCTGTACTTTTGACACCACTGCCTATCGCCACATCCGTCTCAAGGCTGGTTTATACTCAGAAACCAGGTGGTCAGCGTGTGTTGCAGTTAATGCAGATATGCCCCGCCCCCTTCTGCAGACACTCTGCTGCACCTCTCCAAAATTGTAGGTGATCGCAGACAGCAGGCCTCTGATTGGTAAAATTTACATCGCTTTACTCTATGCGTATTTCCTGTTTGGCTCCTTACCGCCTTGTTTTGTTTGTCTGACCGCCATTGTGAGAAACGATTGGTGAAGATGGAGCAGCTAGCAGAGCGAGCTGCGCGAGAACGCTGGGACCCTTTTTCCTCCTGGATCCCCGCTCTTTTTGGCCCTCATGTCCCTCCGTTTTCACACAAACTTGCCCCCACTTCCTCACCACCTCGGTCGTATCTAGACCCACAGCTAGTTCCTGATTGGCCCTCTGGCGTTGAGGTGTGGAATAACATAGTGCAGGCCACGTTTCAATATTTGGCATAAATCAAAAATATCTGCGACAAGCTCACTGCGACACACTGCTGCGGGACGATAACCATAGCCTGGGTGCCAGTCCGAACTTAGTCCCGCCCACAAGGTTTGAGTTCGGGGAAGTTCGGTCTGGCTCTGCTCCATAGTAGCGCGAGTATTATCGCCCACCCTCTGGCGATCCAATCCAATTGTCAGGGCGGGCTTTATACGATGATGGACAGATGATCAACGGTAACGTAATCAACCACGTCACCAAAGCGCGCTTGGGTGACAACAACAATGGCTGCCGCTGGAGAGTTTGGGTGAGTAGATTCTGCTATTAGGTCTGTTCTAGAAGATATCGACAGCAAATTAATTTTAAAAGAGGAACAGAGAAACGCGATCAAGGCTCATCTTCTTATTCTAGGCGTGAAACTGCACGCTTTGATTTTTGTTGACAACAACTATGCGTCGCTTAACATACGTCACGCACTCCATTGCTCTTATTGGTTGTAGGTCTATCCAATTGAGTGCAGAGGCATTTTTTTCCCTGGTTTGTTCGAAACACACCCCATAATCACAGCTCTATGGAGCAGCATCAGACTCATTCTGACTAGAATTGAGTCGGACTACGTCAGGCTACGATAACCAGGCCTTAAGACACAAAACAAAGATGGAATCCTGCCCGCCGTAACTCCCAGAACTTTTGCGTGAATGGGCTGGCTGTGCTGCAGCGCCACCTTGTGATGCAACCATGTCACATCCTTCCACCAAATTTTCCCGTCTGATCTGCAGGGTCTTCTCCTGCTAGATGCTGAAGGAAACACTCCTTTAATGTTCATTCAATCGACAACTAACAGTTCCTTTTAAAAAGTTTTCACTCCCTTTCAGCCTTTCCAACCCCTAACCTTTAGTGATAAGACATCTGAAGCCCGTCTTCCAGGCGTGTGTCAAGTAAAAAGGAGGCGTGTCTAATGAAGCCCCGCCTCCATGCTTCTGCCGTCTTTGGAAAAGCACGTGAGCGGAAACAAGCAATGCCTCACTGCTGTCACTGTTTCATTTCACATATCAGATTTCAAAATAAAGACGCAAAGAGGCGTTCTGCTTGTTGTAGGTAGTTTGGTCGCGTATCAGCAGAATAATCCAAGCAGAATGGCATCAAAAAAGGGAAGAGCTCTTCCATTTGGGAGTCATTAGAAATGACTCGAAACAAGGTTTAATAGGTGTTGTTTTGTTTGGAGCTGGACTTCGAGTCAAGAGTAAAATTCTCCTCTGGGAGATCGATCAATCAATCAATCAATCAATCAATAAAAACACCTCAATGATTCGGTATTACAGAACCATACATGAGGAATCATAAACTACAGACGCCAGCCTGAGTACGACGTTACTAAAATTATTTGACTATTTATCTGACTTCAATGATCTAAATTTAATTTATTCTTTAAATTGTCAAAATTAGTTGATGAAAAAACCGCCTTAAACCAGATACTGTAAAAAATGTCTTATTCTTTAATAAAAACCACCCTAACTCACCCACTAGAAATTCAGCATTTAGTTGTTTGATCAATAATAATCTGACAGAGAGAGAAACCGGCTGGATGCTGTTGGATGAATGAACTTCCGGTTCAAATTTTAAAGGATAAGTCCAAGAAAAAGATCATTTAAAAAACAAGATTTTCACGAATAGAAAACATTTAAATCAGCAGAGGAAATAACATAAAACAACAGTCAGCATTTTAGGAAGATTATCTGGTGGTATAAATATTTTAAATTGGACAATAGTGCAGACATTGATGTTTTCTGATTTTAGAAACCTGAGGGCTGTGTATGTGCTGCAGTATGAATGAATGAATGAATGAATGAATGAATGAATGAATGAATGAATGAATGAATGAATGAATGAATGAATCTTTAGGCAAAGCTTTGGGTTGGAAGGCTTCCTGGTACCATCACTATTAAACTTCTAGTGTCACCAGGTTGTTACCAGAGTTCTCAAACACCTTTCTGAATGCTCTGATATGAGCAGAAGCAGTGAATGGCTCTCAGCGCCCCCCACAGGAGGAGGAGGGTCCTGCATGTTGGGTGATGAATAAAAATCATAGATTAAAATAAACCTGCCTCCAAAACATTTGAAGCTATTTTTAATGTATTTTATTTCATTAGCAGAAACGTGACGTCATCAGGTTTGTTAAACCTCCCAGGTTAAGGAGCAGCTCTGACTGATTGACACCATAAAGAACCTTTAATGCGTTTATCTACATTCAGACCAAAAGGTTTGATTTGGACAGAAAGGATTTTTATAGCTGAGATCATTTCTACTGTTCATCACCACAATCAGAGCTTTTATTCAGCTAAAGTTCATCTGATGTCCTCAGCAGAGCTGACCTCAGCCATCCAGGTCAGAGTCATTCCAAAAAAGTTCAAATCAATCCTCTGGACTTTGTTTCCAAGTTTGAAGACGTTTCTCTTCCATCCAGGAAGATTTTTTAATTCCAAATGTCAGAAATAGCGTTTAGTTCCAGGTTTTATCCAGCAGCCCAACAAAACCTGGTTTTAGTTTAGAAAACATGCAAATAGAAACGGATGAACGGGTCCACCCGTTTGGAATGAGGGTCATTTGGATTCTTCTGTAGCCTGCAATGCTCCATACCTGTCTATGTCTCACCTGTTCCTCATGATGGCATCAGCAGAACTGACCTCCTCTTCATCTATTTGCAATAGAAAAGGTTTTAATCTAACATCCTAGCGGCTTCATTAATTTACACAAACATCATGGTTATGACACCGAGTTTATCATTGAAATGGTCTCAGTTTGGTTTTATTATATTCTGCATATGTAATAAAGCTTTTTATTAAAGGAGTATTTAAAATCAAAGAGAAAGTCTTTGGAAAACTGCTCCCAGGAGGAGCAAACAGGAGGTGTGCTCTTCATATATTACAGCAGGGGGCGCTCTGCTCCTTCAGGGCTCCTAGTTTAAAACTAAAGCTGGACCTCCTTGTTCCACAGACAAAAAGGAAACCTGACCGCAGGAAGCTGTTTAAGACCATCTGACCCCTAATACTTCATTATGTTAAAGATGTGTGTCTGCACCTTGAAGCTCTATCTCTCTGGTTCTTTCCCTGAAAAGAGATCACTCAGGACAAACTCTTTCAATAACATTTCATAATGCATTAAATAACCAGCAGACATGAAAACAGATTCTGATAGAAATTATAATCTTACTCAGATCAGAGAAGTTGCTCAGAGTTACTGAAAGCAGCTGCTCACCTCTCAGGAAGTGGCTTCGATTAACAGTTAAAGAAGCATTTTATACATCTCCAGTCTGACACATTATGACATCATCCTATCATGACATTAGGAATCCATGGCTCCAGCCTTATCAAAATAGGACTTCGCTCTCATTCTATTTCCAAATCTTTGCCACGTGCAGAATGAAGATTATATCCAGACAGAGAAACTGTCCTGATTACATTAAACTATTGTGTAAAAGATCAGTTCTGACACAGAAGGCAGGTATTATTAGGGATTAACAGACTCATATATCCTTAATGATAATTATCCTATCAATTACATCAACAATATTACGAAGAACTTCGGTTTGTCTTTCTGATACCAAAAATTCCGAGGTCATCCTAAACGCAGCAGCCTGGTGTCGCGCCGCCAGCCAATCAGAGAGCAGCAGCGTGAGGGACCGGAAGCAGCGTTTAGAACCATCGAAGCTCTGATGTTTAAGGTAGATTTTTAATTCAGATTCATTCTCTGCGTTTCATCAGCAACTTCTATTGGATATAGATCTACAAACACGGCTTCTCTCCAAAAAACATTCCTGGTTGGAATAACGATCCTGATTGGTCGGCAGAAGGTCAGTGATGGAAAATCATCCGCTCAGTTTTTTCCCTTCATGGATCCAGAAGGAAACTTTATAAACAAACAGCTGAAATAATTTAGATCCAGAGTTAAAATGATCAGACTTTCCCCCAATAATGACGTCATTAAAGGTTTTCACATCTAGGATAATAGATCTAGCAATAAGATGTTAAGGAATTTCCTCTTAAAACAACTTTTCCTAAATTACAAGATATTCAATTTTAAAGGATTATTAAAATAAGAACTAATTAATAATTGACCTTCTGCCTCCAAAGCTAAAGATAAAAATAAGAATAATCATTTAAATATTTCCAACCAAATGATTTCTGACATCAAAGTTTAGGTTCGATACAGAATATTGTTTATTTTGTGTGAAAAACCTTGAGAGTTTGAAACATTGATTCTTTTTTAGGAATTTATTTTTAAATTCTGGTCAGATTTCCTAAACTGGCTGAACTGGGGAGTAAAATCATGGCTGCCCAGTGAAGCAGTGGGTAGCTCTGCTGCTGCAGCCAGAAGGTTCTGGGTTTGATTCCCAGCCTGGAGTCTTTCTGCATGGAGTTAGCATGTTCTCCCTGAGCGACTTCCTCCCACAGTCCTAAATCATGACTGTTGGGTTAATTGGCTTCTCTAAAGTCTCCTTAGGTGTGAGTGTTTGGTTGTCTCTGTGTTTCCCTGACATGGACTGGTGACCTGTCCATGGTGGACCCCGGCTCTAACCCACTGACAGCCAATCACCAGCCCAGCTGGGACGATGGATGATGGATGGATGGATGATGGATGGATGATGGATGGGTAGCCTGACGTAGTCCGACTCAATTCTAGTCAGAATGAGTCTGATGCTGCTCTATAGAGCTGTGATTATGGGGCGTGTTTCGAACGAACCAGGAAAAAAAATGCCTCTGCACTCAATTGGATAGACCTACAACCAATAAGAGCAATGGAGTGCGTGACATATGTTAAGCGACGCATAGTTGTTGTCAACAAAAATCAAAGCGTGCAGTTTCACGCCTAGAATAAGAAGATGAGCCTTGATCGCGTTTCTCTGTTCCTCTTTTAAAATTAATTTGCTGTCGATATCTTCTAGAACAGACCTAATAGCAGAATCTACTCACCTCAACTCTCCAGCGGCAGCCATTGTTGTTGTCACCCAAGCGCGCTTTGGTGATGTGGTTGATTACGTTACTGTTGATCATCTGTCCATCATCGTATAAAGCCCGCCCTGACAATTTGATTGGATCGCCTGACAGGGGGGGCGTTTAATACTCGGTTTATATGGAGAAAAGAGGCCGGGGGACCAAAATTCCCGCCCTAAAACCCTTGGGGGCGGGACTAAGTTGGGAAAAATGGCACCCGGGTTTAAGGGATGGATGGTTAGAGAAATGAATGGGTGGTTTTTGGGGTTTGATGGATGAATGTTTTTTTGAGGGAAAAGGTTTGGGGAAATGGAGGGAGGATGAATGAATGGGGTGGATGATGGATGATGGATGAATGAGGGGATAGGGGGGGGTGGATGTTGGATTTTAAAGGGTTGGTTGGAGGGGAGGGAGGGATGGTTGGATGGTTTGGATCGATGGAGGATAGGTTTAGATGAATGAATGGGTGGGATGGATGTTGGATGATAAATGGGATAGATGGTTGGGATGAGGGAAATGAATGAGGGGATGGAGGGGATGGATGATGGTGGATTGGATGGATGTCGGGGATGGATGGATAGAGGGAATGTTGGATGGAGGGGAGGGGAAGGGATAAATTGATGGTTGGATGGTTTTGGAGGGAAATGAGGGGGATGGATGGATGGATGAGGGGATAAATGAGGGAAAGGATGGGGGTGGGGTTAAATGTTGGATGGAGGGGTTGGTTGATGGGGGGGGAAGGAGGGGAATGTTCGTTGGATGGATGGAAAAATAAATTTTTTTGTTTTGTTGGAGGGGTTGATGGGGGGTTTTTGGGTTGGAGGGAGGGTTTGGGATGGATGGTGATGGAGGGATGGTTGGAGGGGATGGTTTGGTTGGTGGAGGATGGTAGGGATGGGGAGGGTTTTGGAGGGATGGTTGGGAGGGATGGAGGGAAGGGTTTTGGATGGAGGGATGGTTTGGATGGATGGAGGATGGGAGGGAAATGGATGATGGATGGTTAAATGGAGGGAAAGGGAATGGAAGGAAAATGGATAAACGAGGGATGGAATGGATAAGGGAAAGATTGGGGATGGAGGATGGGTTGGAAATGGATGTTTTGGATGGATGGATGAAGGGGAAAGGGGAATGATGGTTAAATTTGATGGATGGATGGATGGTTGATGGATGGATGGTTTGATGGATGGTTTTTTTGGATGATGGATGGATGGATGATGGAGGGAAAATGGTTTGTTTGGATGGTGATGGTGGGGGTTGATAGATGTTTTGATGGATGATGGATGGATGGTGAGGGATGGAGGGGATGATGGATGGGGGATGGTGGAGGGTTTGGATGGGTTGATGGAGGGGGAGGGAAAGATGGGATGGATGGATGATGGATGGATAAAGGGATGGATGGATGGTGGATGATGGTTGGAGGTTGTTGGTTGGTTGTTGGATGGATGGTTGTTGGATGGTTTGGTGGTTGATGGGGGAAAGGGGAATGGGGTTTTTGGTTGGAGGGGTTGGATGGATGATCGAGGGTTTTGGATGATTGATGGATGGTTGTTAGATGGATGGATAAAGGGGGGGGGATGTTGGAAGGAGGGGATGGATGGATGAGGGATGGATGGATGGATGGATGGTTGGATGATGGAGGGGTTGAGGGAATGGATGGATGATGGCTGGATGGAGGGAGGGATGGATGGATGGATGGATGATGGGGATGGGATGGGAGGGGATGATCGATGGTTGGGGGATGGATGGGATGGGGGGATGATGGATGGATGGATGGATGGTTTGGGGGTGGTTGGATGGAGGATGGATGGGGGGAATGGATGATAGATGGATGGATGATGGATGGATGAGGGATGGTTTGGATGGAGGGGATGGATGGATGAGGGGATTGAGGGGATGGAGGGATGAGGGGATGGATGTTGGGGGGGATGATGGATGGAGGGATGGATGGATGATGGAGGGGATGGATGGATGGATGTGGATTGATGGAGGGGTTTGGAGGGGATGGGGGATGGATGGGGGGAGGGTTTTGGATAAAGGGATTGTGGGAGGGGATGGTTGGTTGAGGGGAGGGAGGGGAGGGTTGGTGGTTTGATGGATTTGATGGAAGGAAAATTGATAGTTGGATGGTGTTTATGGTTGGGGAAAGGAGGGTTGGAGGGGATGAGGATGGTTGGCATGGAATGGATGGATTGATTGGATGATGGAAGGAAGGGGAGGGAAATGGATGGAAATTAAGGGAGGGAATCTTATAATAAAATTTTAAAAAAAAAAAAAAAAATGGATGGATGATGGGATGTTTTTGATGGTTTTGGTTTGGATAAATGGAATGGAGGATGTTGGATGGATGGTTGATGGAGGGATGGTTGGATGGAGGGGATAAAGGGGCCATGGATGGATGAGGGATGGAGGGGAATGGTGGATGAGGGGTGGATTTGGATGTTGGAGGGGAAGGTTATGGAGGGTTTGAGGGATTGATGGATGGATGTTAGATGATTGATGGATGGTTGGATGGTTTGGATGGATGGAATGATGGATGGTTGGATGATGGATGGAGGGGTGGATGATGGAGGGAAATGGATGGTGGAAAAAGGGGTTTGGAAAATGGATGTGGTTTGGATGGATGAGGGATGGAGGGAATGGAGGGGATGGATGGATGATGGTTGGATGGGGAAATGGATGGATGATGGATGGATGATGATGGATGGTTGGATAAGGGAAATTGATGGTTTTGGATGGATGGATGAGGGGATGGTATGGAGATGGAGGGGATGATCATGGAAGGAATGGATGATCGATGGATGGAGGGAAAGGGGATGATCGAGGGGATGGAAGGGATGGATGTTCGTGGTTGGGGAAGGATGGGGATGATGGGATGGAGGGTTTGGGGGGGATGACTTTTGGTTGGATGGATGGATGATCGGGGGGATAAATAGGGGGATGATCGAGGGAAATGGATGGAAAAATTGGATGTTGGAGGGGGGGAGGGGAATGATGGATGGATGGATGGGGCGGATGTTTTTTTGGGGATGGATGGATGATCGAGGGTTTGATGGAGGGGAGGGGGATGGATGATGAGGGGGAAGGGATGGTTTAAGGGGTGATGGTTGGGGGAAATGGATGAGGTTGGTGGATGAGGGATGGATGATCGATTTTTTGGATGGATAAGGGTTTGGTTTGGATGGATGGATGGATGAGGGGATGGATGGATGAATGGAGGGGATGAGGGGATGATTGATGGATGGATGGATGGTTTGTTTGGAGGGAAAGGGTTTGGATGTTTTGGTTTGGATGTTGGATGATGGAGGAGGTTGGATGGGGGAAATGGATGGTGGATGGAGGATGGATGATGGATGGAGGTTTGAGGGATGGATGGATGGTTGGATGATGGTTGGATGGATGATGGATGGATGATGGATGGATGGATGATGGATGGATGATGGATGGATGGATGGATGGATGGATGATGGATGGATGATGGATGGATGATGGATGGATGGATGATGGATGGATGATGGATGGATGATGGATGGATGATGGATGGATGGATGATGGATGGATGGATGATGGATGGATGATGGATGGATGGATGATGGATGGATGATGGATGGATGATGGATGGATGGATGATGGATGGATGATGGATGGATGGATGATGGATGGATGATGGATGGATGATGGATGATGGATGGATGGATGATGGATGGATGGATGGATGGATGATGGATGGATGGATGGATGATGGATGATGGATGGATGGATGATGGATGGATGGATGATGGATGGATGGATGATGGATGGATGATGGATGGATGATGGATGATGGATGGATGGATGATGGATGGATGATGGATGGATGATGGATGATGGATGGATGGATGGATGATGGATGATGGATGGATGGATGGATGATGGATGGATGGATGATGGATGGATGGATGATGGATGGATGATGGATGGATGATGGATGGATGGATGATGGATGGATGATGGATGGATGGATGATGGATGGATGGATGATGGATGGATGATGGATGGATGATGGATGATGGTGAAAACATTTAGGAACATTTTTTTCAGATTTAGGAATTTTAAAACTTTTTTTCTGTTGGAAAAATAACTTTGATTTTTTTTTCTAATCCAACCGGCTGTCAGATTATTGGACCATTTAGATGTACACATGTAAGTGTATTATAATTATAAATATAGTTATTTGATGGTCTGTCTTTTTAATTTGCTGGATTATAATCCATCCATGTTCTGCCAGCTCACTGATTATCTGCTAAGATGTTGTGTTGAATTGAATCACATTTCAACAAAATGCCAATCGCTGTGATTGGTCCGTCAGACCTCAGCTGAGCCAATCAGAGCGCTGGGTTTTATTTTGAAGGCGGATTTTCTCTGCCGCTGTGCTGAAGGTCAAACCGATTTAGTCTGAACCAGATTTTTCTGCTTCTCTCCATGAATTGATAACCGAGGATTAGCAGGAAGTGCCGATCAGTTGCAGGTAAACATTACGTCACAGTTCAAAGGTCACCACAGGTACAATGAATCGGCGCTCCACAGAGCAAAGGTTAAGCTATTGTTTCCAATTATTTCATTTGTAGTTTGAATTTTTCTCCCTTTATTAGCTTCAAAAATCTAAAGCGATTGAAAATAGATTCTAAACAGCATAAAATGTGTTTTTTTTTTCTTCTAGTTTAATTTTCTCCCATTTTAGAAAAAAATGATCAATGAGAACAGAGAGGAAGTTAGTCTGAATATCTGGATGTCCTGGTTCTAGTTTCAGAGAGCAGGACAGACTGGGACCCAACGGACTGGGACAGACTGGAACTGGGACAGACTGGGACAAAATCGACTGGGACTGACTGGGACCCAACAGACTGGGACAGACTGGAACTGGGACAGACTGGGACAAAATCGACTGGGACTGACTGGGACCCAACAGACTGGGACAGACTGGAACTGGGACAGACTGGAACTGGGACAGACTGGGACAAAATCGACTGGGACTGACTGGGACCCAACAGACTGGGACAGACTGGAACTGGGACAGACTGGAACTGGGACAGACTGGGACAAAATCGACTGGGACTGACTGGGACCCAACAGACTGGGACAGACTGGAACTGGGACAGACTGGAACTGGGACAGACTGGGACAAAATCGACTGGGACTGACTGGGACCCAACAGACTGGGACAGACTGGGACTGTGTTGGGGGGGGTCTGCTGGGTTGTCCTCCACCATGATGTTGTTTCCTTAGTGTCCTTTGAAATAAACTCAAAGCATTTTCTAATGAAGTTCATTGATTGATCCAGTGGAGCAGGAAGCTCCTCCCCCTGACGCTGTGACGGCAGGTTCTGCCGGTAGGGACGCCACTTGGCTCCGCCCAGACCCCTCTGAGGACCACATAAATGGAGGTTCTGTTTTCCCTGCAGCACCCAGATGGAGAAGGAGGTCCAGAGGGAATTTATCTACTGCAGCGGAGCCGCCACGGAGGTTCTGAAGGTCGGCTCCTCTCACCTCTCAGGCCGAGACGTGCTCTTCCTCATCATCCCAGGTGAGTCTTCATTCAGAGACCCGGGGCTGCCTTCCTACTCTGGGGTTCCGGGATCACTGGAGGACCTAAAGCTGGAGGACATGAAGGGGTCTCTGTTGTCCTCAGGTAACCCCGGGATGGTGGAGTTCTACCGGAGCTTCATGCAGACCCTGCACAGCCTGCTGGGACGTCCCGTTTGGGCCGTGAGCCACGCCGGCCACTGTGCTCCACCGGACTCCATGGACATGGTAGAAGGTAGGAGAAGCTTTTCATCCAGACTTTCCTCCCAGCTCAGACCTGAGAACCAGGTGGTCTCTCCTTGTGGTTCAGACGCCTCGGCGGCAGCGAAGCGCGACGTGTTCGGTCTGGATGGACAGGTCCAACACAAGCTGGCCTTCCTCCACCAACACGTTCCCAGAGGAACTGCCTTGGTTCTCGTTGGACACTCCATCGGCTGCTACATGATCCTGGAGATGATGAGGAGGGACCCGGAGCTGAAGGTACCCTCCATGACCCAGACCCAGACCTGGACTCAGGTCTAGATAGCTGTTCCTTCCAGGTTCTGCCCTGAAGGCCTCTGCTTTGTCCTGGCTGCAGGTTCTGAAGGCCGTGCTGCTGTTCCCCACCATCGAGCGGATGGCGCAGAGCCCCCAGGGGAAGGTCATGACCCCCCTGATGTGTCAGCTGCGCTACCTGCTCTACCTGCCGCTCTTCCTGCTGTCTCTGCTGCCGCATGGCGTCATGGCGCGGCTCGTCAGGCTGATGTTCAGCAGCATCCCCGATCTGGACCCGTGTGTCCTCCAGCCTTCGGTGGAGATGCTGGGTTCAGGAGACTGTCCAGGTAACACATTAATGTCAGACTGACTCAGTTTTACTTTGTTTTCATCCAGAAACCTGAGCTGTTTTGATGAGCTCTGATAGCTCAGAGAGAAAAGCAGCTGATCGCAGACTGTTCTCTGCATCCAGTCTGTTCTCTACATCCAGTCTGTTCTCTACATCCAGTCTGTTCTCTGCATCCAGTCTGTTCTCTACATCCAGTCTGTTCTCTACATCCAGTCTGTTCTCTACATCCAGTCTGTTCTCTACATCCAGTCTGTTCTCTACATCCAGACTGTTCTCTACATCCAGACTGTTCTCTACATCCAGTCTGTTCTCTACATCCAGTCTGTTCTCTACATCCAGTCTGTTCTCTACATCCAGACTGTTCTCTACATCCAGTCTGTTCTCTACATCCAGTCTGTTCTCTGCATCCAGTCTGTTCTCTACATCCAGTCTGTTCTCTACATCCAGTCTGTTCTCTGCATCCAGTCTGTTCTCTACATCCAGTCTGTTCTCTACATCCAGTCTGTTCTCTACATCCAGACTGTTCTCTACATCCAGTCTGTTCTCTACATCCAGACTGTTCTCTACATCCAGACTGTTCTCTACATCCAGTCTGTTCTCTACATCCAGTCTGTTCTCTACATCCAGACTGTTCTCTACATCCAGACTGTTCTCTACATCCAGTCTGTTCTCTACATCCAGACTGTTCTCTACATCCAGTCTGTTCTCTACATCCAGACTGTTCTCTACATCCAGACTGTTCTCTACATCCAGTCTGTTCTCTACATCCAGACTGTTCTCTACATCCAGACTGTTCTCTACATCCAGACTGTTCTCTACATCCAGACTGTTCTCTACATCCAGTCTGTTCTCTACATCCAGACTGTTCTCTACATCCAGACTGTTCTCTACATCCAGACTGTTCTCTACATCCAGTCTGTTCTCTACATCCAGACTGTTCTCTACATCCAGTCTGTTCTCTACATCCAGTCTGTTCTCTACATCCAGACTGTTCTCTACATCCAGACTGTTCTCTACATCCAGTCTGTTCTCTACATCCAGACTGTTCTCTACATCCAGTCTGTTCTCTACATCCAGACTGTTCTCTACATCCAGACTGTTCTCTACATCCAGTCTGTTCTCTACATCCAGACTGTTCTCTACATCCAGACTGTTCTCTACATCCAGACTGTTCTCTACATCCAGTCTGTTCTCTACATCCAGACTGTTCTCTACATCCAGTCTGTTCTCTACATCCAGTCTGTTCTCTACATCCAGACTGTTCTCTACATCCAGACTGTTCTCTACATCCAGACTGTTCTCTACATCCAGTCTGTTCTCTACATCCAGTCTGTTCTCTACATCCAGTCTGTTCTCTACATCCAGACTGTTCTCTACATCCAGACTGTTCTCTACATCCAGACTGTTCTCTACATCCAGACTGTTCTCTACATCCAGTCTGTTCTCTACATCCAGTCTGTTCTCTACATCCAGACTGTTCTCTACATCCAGTCTGTTCTCTACATCCAGTCTGTTCTCTACATCCAGACTGTTCTCTACATCCAGACTGTTCTCTACATCCAGTCTGTTCTCTACATCCAGTCTGTTCTCTACATCCAGACTGTTCTCTACATCCAGTCTGTTCTCTACATCCAGTCTGTTCTCTACATTCTCTACATCCAGTCTGTTCTCTACATTCTCTACATCCAGTCTGTTCTCTACATCCAGTCTGTTCTCTACATCCAGACTGTTCTCTACATCCAGTCTGTTCTCTACATCCAGACTGTTCTCTACATCCAGACTGTTCTCTACATCCAGTCTGTTCTCTACATCCAGACTGTTCTCTACATCCAGTCTGTTCTCTACATCCAGACTGTTCTCTACATCCAGTCTGTTCTCTACATCCAGACTGTTCTCTACATCCAGACTGTTCTCTACATCCAGACTGTTCTCTACATCCAGTCTGTTCTCTACATCCAGTCTGTTCTCTACATCCAGTCTGTTCTCTACATCCAGACTGTTCTCTACATCCAGTCTGTTCTCTACATCCAGACTGTTCTCTACATCCAGTCTGTTCTCTACATCCAGACTGTTCTCTACATCCAGACTGTTCTCTACATCCAGACTGTTCTCTACATCCAGTCTGTTCTCTACATCCAGACTGTTCTCTACATCCAGACTGTTCTCTACATCCAGACTGTTCTCTACATCCAGACTGTTCTCTACATCCAGTCTGTTCTCTACATCCAGACTGTTCTCTACATCCAGACTGTTCTCTACATCCAGTCTGTTCTCTACATCCAGTCTGTTCTCTACATCCAGACTGTTCTCTACATCCAGACTGTTCTCTACATCCAGTCTACATCCAGTCTGTTCTCTACATCCAGACTGTTCTCTACATCCAGACTGTTCTCTACATCCAGACTGTTCTCTACATCCAGACTGTTCTCTACATCCAGTCTGCATCCAGACTGTTCTCTACATCCAGACTGTTCTCTACATCCAGACTGTTCTCTACATCCAGACTGTTCTCTACATCCAGACTGTTCTCTACATCCAGTCTGTTCTCTACATCCAGACTGTTCTCTACATCCAGACTGTTCTCTACATCCAGACTGTTCTCTACATCCAGACTGTTCTCTACATCCAGTCTGTTCTCTACATCCAGACTGTTCTCTACATCCAGTCTGTTCTCTACATCCAGACTGTTCTCTACATCCAGTCTGTTCTCTACATCCAGACTGTTCTCTACATCCAGTCTGTTCTCTACATCCAGACTGTTCTCTACATCCAGACTGTTCTCTACATCCAGTCTGTTCTCTACATCCAGACTGTTCTCTACATCCAGTCTGTTCTCTACATCCAGACTGTTCTCTACATTCTCTACATCCAGACTGTTCTCTACATCCAGTCTGTTCTCTACATCCAGACTGTTCTCTACATCCAGTCTGTTCTCTACATCCAGACTGTTCTCTACATCCAGACTGTTCTCTACATCCAGACTGTTCTCTACATCCAGTCTGTTCTCTACATCCAGACTGTTCTCTACATCCAGTCTGTTCTCTACATCCAGACTGTTCTCTACATCCAGACTGTTCTCTACATTCTCTACATCCAGACTGTTCTCTACATCCAGACTGTTCTCTACATCCAGACTGTTCTCTACATCCAGACTGTTCTCTGCATCCAGTCTGTTCTCTACATCCAGACTGTTCTCTACATCCAGTCTGTTCTCTACATCCAGTCTGTTCTCTACATCCAGTCTGTTCTCTACATCCAGACTGTTCTCTACATCCAGTCTGTTCTCTACATCCAGACTGTTCTCTACATCCAGTCTGTTCTCTACATCCAGTCTGTTCTCTACATCCAGTCTGTTCTCTACATCCAGACTGTTCTCTACATCCAGTCTGTTCTCTACATCCAGTCTGTTCTCTACATCCAGTCTGTTCTCTACATCCAGACTGTTCTCTACATCCAGTCTGTTCTCTACATCCAGACTGTTCTCTACATCCAGACTGTTCTCTACATCCAGACTGTTCTCTACATCCAGTCTGTTCTCTACATCCAGACTGTTCTCTACATCCAGACTGTTCTCTACATCCAGTCTGTTCTCTACATCCAGACTGTTCTCTACATCCAGTCTGTTCTCTACATCCAGTCTGTTCTCTACATCCAGTCTGTTCTCTACATCCAGACTGTTCTCTACATCCAGTCTGTTCTCTACATCCAGTCTGTTCTCTACATCCAGACTGTTCTCTACATCCAGTCTGTTCTCTACATCCAGTCTGTTCTCTACATCCAGACTGTTCTCTACATCCAGTCTGTTCTCTACATCCAGACTGTTCTCTACATCCAGTCTGTTCTCTACATCCAGACTGTTCTCTACATCCAGTCTGTTCTCTACATCCAGTCTGTTCTCTACATCCAGACTGTTCTCTACATCCAGTCTGTTCTCTACATCCAGACTGTTCTCTACATCCAGACTGTTCTCTACATCCAGTCTGTTCTCTACATCCAGTCTGTTCTCTACATCCAGACTGTTCTCTACATCCAGTCTGTTCTCTACATCCAGACTGTTCTCTACATCCAGACTGTTCTCTACATCCAGACTGTTCTCTACATCCAGTCTGTTCTCTACATCCAGTCTGTTCTCTACATCCAGGCTGTTCTCTACATCCAGTCTGTTCTCTACATCCAGTCTGTTCTCTACATCCAGTCTGTTCTCTACATCCAGACTGTTCTCTACATCCAGACTGTTCTCTACATCCAGACTGTTCTCTACAGACTGTTCTCTACATCCAGTCTGTTCTCTACATCCAGTCTGTTCTCTACATCCAGACTGTTCTCTACATCCAGACTGTTCTCTACAAAGAAAAACTATTTGTTTTTATTTTATTGGCTCCTCAGAAAGCAGAAAAGATTCCAGTTCTATTTTATTTTATTGCCTAATGAATGAAATATTTTCATATACCCTCTGCAATGCCCTCGCTGACCACTAGGGGTTTGGAATCAGCGATCTAAGGGCGGGACGATCCAGTGGCCCTAACTACTAGGGGTTTGGGACGGCACTTAATGGGGCGGAGCCGCAAACAGAGGCCTTAGGGGCCTGTTAGTGATTCAGCCGAGGATGTTGAAGAGCGTCTTCATCATGGGGTCGTTGGTCAGGGTTATGAAGATTAAAGAATCACCTAGAAGTTCAAATAGCTTTAATTTCATTTTTTTACAGCAAAGAATCCAATCACTTTATGAAATAAATCAGCCAATCAGAATCCAGCGGCAGTGAAGAACCGGATCAGAACCGGCGTCCTACAGAAACACGGAACCATAGAGACACGGCTGATCAGGTGGTGGAACCTGCGGTTCTGGAACAGATTCTGCTGTAGAAGGTTTAGTGGTTCTGCCTGAATTTTTCCGGTTCTGTTGGTGGAACCGGACCCGTCTTCATGGTCGGGTTCTTCTGATCTTCCAGAACCTCCTGTGATGTTCTGCTTTTTGTTTCCTGCTGCAGTGAACGCTTTGTACCTAGGAGGGCAGGAAATGAGGATGGTTCTGGAGAGAGACGACGTGACGATCCAGAAGAACCTGGACAAGGTGAGAGAGCATCTGTCCTCCTTTTTGGACCCAGAGGACGGGTTCCGTTCTGGAGACTCAAACACTTCCTGTTCCTCAGCTCCTGTTTTACTACGGAGTGTCGGACCACTGGTGCCCCGTCACCTACTTCCAGGACATCAGGAGGGATTTCCCACATGGAGACTTGCGGCTGTGTGAGAAAGGCATCCGGCACGCCTTTGTTCTGGACGCAGGTCGGGACGTGGCTCAGATGGTGGCGGAGTGGACCCGTGGATCTCTGAGGGGATGAGGGTCAGGATTACAACCTGCCAGACAAAACCCAGGGGAAAATACCCAGGTTCTAGCCAGGACGGCAGACCGGTCCGGTCCGGTCCGGTCCGGTTCCGGTGATCGGAACATTTGCCTGCTTTTAGTTCTGTTCTACGGAAGCCCAGCAGGGACACTAATGAGGAGCAATTATCAAATCATTGTGATTATTGAATGTTTGGATCATTTATTCCTTATTTTAATATAATTGATTATAAAAAGAGGAAAATAAAACGCGTCTGAATATTTATTAAAAAACGGGTCGTTTACAACATGGCTGCCTGAGAGGAAGAGCCTCATCTGACCAAAACCCAGCAGGGACTGGTTCCTCCTGGTTCCTCCTGGTTCCTGCTGGTTCCTGCTGGTTCCTGCTGGTTCCTCCTGGTTCCTCCTCATCCTAGGAGGTGTGTCTGTCATCCTAGGAGGATGAACCCCCCTGAGGGAAACTGGAAGTCATCATGAACCAGTCAAAACCTTCCAGAACCTCCAGGTCCAGTTTCTACAGAATCTCATCAGTGAGAATCATAGAAAACCTGAAAACTGTCAGTTAAATGTTTCACTTCCTGTCATCCATCCAAGGGTCACTTCCTGTGACCTTTGGATGGATCCCTACTGGTTCTGTAGGGATCCTGCATCAAAGCCCGGATCCCAACAGAACCAGAACTCGGAATGGTCCAAAGTGTCATTGTTACTTTGCAGCATTTCAGCGCTGCTGCCTCTGTGTTTCCTAAAGGATAAAAATCGTCCACAGCACCCCCTGCTGGTCAGGTCTGATGTCTGGTTCTGACCCAACAGCTGCTTCCTTCAATAGAGAAACACTGAATGAAGTAAACAGAACCTTCCAGCTTTCAGAACCAGCCGGCCTGAACCTCACAAAGTCAAATATAGATGATTACAAAATAAAGATTATTAGGAAGAGTTCTGACCCGTCTGCCAGGGTTCCAGACCCTCTGACTAGAAACCTGGGTCTCTTTGGTTCTGAACATCTCCTCTAGAGTCTCTTCAGTTTCAACTGCATCCAGAAGCTAAACTGCATCAGCACCATCTTGATGCAGCTACCAGGCAGTACCCTGGTTCTGGTTCTGGATGGGTTAAAGGTTGATCAGAGTCTCCTCCTCTTCTGGCTCGGTTGGCCCGCTGGCCGTCTGTTCCGTCAGTAGAGGAAGAGGCGGTTCTGTGGGACAAGCGGGGACCTGCGGGACGGCGGGTCGGTCGATGGGATGGAAGAGGAAGCAGTAGGCTCCTGGCTGGCAGCTGTTCTTTACACTCAGAGCCAGGTCCGACGGAACCACCGGCTGCAGAACCCCGTCCATATAGATGCTCAGCGTGTAGGAGTCTGAACAACAGAGACACATTTGGATCAGAACCACAGCCGCTCAGTGACCCCACACCGTAGAACCTCAACACAGAACCTCCCCCATAGAACATCCCCCATAGAACCTCCCCCATAGAACCTCCCCCGTCGAACCTCCCACGTAGAACCTCCCCCATCGAACCTCCCCCATAGAACATCCCCCATAGAACCTCCCCCATAGAACCTCCCCCGTAGAACCTCCCCCATCGAACCTCCCCCATAGAACATCCCCCATAGAACCTCCCACGTAGAACCTCCCCCATAGAACATCCCCCATAGAACATCCCCCATAGAACATCCCCCGTAGAACCTCCCCCATCGAACCTCCCCCATAGAACATCCCCCATAGAACATCCCCCATAGAACCTCCCACGTAGAACCTCCCCCATCGAACCTCCCCCATAGAACATCCCCCATAGAACATCCCCCGTAGAACCTCCCCCATCGAACCTCCCCCATAGAACATCCCCCATAGAACCTCCCCCATAGAACCTCCCCCATCGAACCTCCCCCATAGAACATCCCCCATAGAACCTCCCCCGTAGAACCTCCCCCATCGAACCTCCCCCGTAGAACATCCCCCATAGAACATCCCCCATAGAACATCCCCCATAGAACCTCCCCCGTAGAACCTCCCCCATCGAACCTCCCCCATCGAACCTCCCCCATAGAACATCCCCCGTAGAACCTCCCCCATCGAACCTCCCCCATAGAACCTCCCCCATCGAACCTCCCCCATAGAACATCCCCCATAGAACCTCCCCCATAGAACATCCCCCATAGAACCTCCCCCGTAGAACCTCCCCCATCGAACCTCCCCCGTAGAACATCCCCCATAGAACATCCCCCATAGAACATCCCCCATAGAACCTCCCCCGTAGAACCTCCCCCATCGAACCTCCCCCATCGAACCTCCCCCATAGAACATCCCCCGTAGAACCTCCCCCATCGAACCTCCCCCATAGAACCTCCCCCATCGAACCTCCCCCATAGAACATCCCCCATAGAACCTCCCCCGTAGAACCTCCCCCATCGAACCTCCACCATAGAACATCCCCCGTAGAACCTCCCCCATCGAACCTCCCCCATAGAACATCCCCCGTAGAACCTCCCCCATCGAACCTCCCCCATAGAACCTCCCCCATCGAACCTCCCCCATAGAACATCCCCCATAGAACCTCCCCCGTAGAACCTCCCCCATCGAACCTCCACCATAGAACATCCCCCGTAGAACCTCCCCCATCGAACCTCCCCCATAGAACATCCCCCGTAGAACCTCCCCCATCGAACCTCCCCCATAGAACCTCCCCCATCGAACCTCCCCCATAGAACATCCACCATAGAACCTCCCCCGTAGAACCTCCCCCATCGAACCTCCCCCATAGAACCTCCCCCATCGAACCTCCCCCATAGAACATCCCCCATAGAACCTCCCCCGTAGAACCTCCCCCATCGAACCTCCACCATAGAACATCCCCCGTAGAACCTCCCCCATCGAACCTCCCCCATCGAACCTCCCCCATCGAACCTCCCCCATCGAACCTCCCCCATCGAACCTCCCCCGTAGAACCTCCCCCATCGAACCTCCCCCATCGAACCTCCCCAATAGAACATCCCCCATAGAACCTCCCACGTAGAACCTCCCCCATAGAACATCCCCCATAGAACATCCCCCATAGAACATCCCCCATAGAACCTCCCACGTAGAACATCCCCCATCGAACCTCCCCCATAGAACCTCCCCCATCGAACCTCCCCCGTAGAACCTCCCCCATCGAACCTCCCCCATAGAACATCCCCCATAGAACCTCCCCCATAGAACCTCCCCCATCGAACCTCCCCCATAGAACATCCCCCATTGAACCTCCCCCGTAGAACCTCCCCCATCGAACCTCCCCCGTAGAACATCCCCCATAGAACATCCCCCATAGAACATCCCCCGTAGAACCTCCCCCGTAGAACCTCCCCCATCGAACCTCCCCCATCGAACCTCCCCCATAGAACATCCCCCGTAGAACCTCCCCCATCGAACCTCCCCCATAGAACCTCCCCCATAGAACCTCCCCCATCGAACCTCCCCCATAGAAGCTCCCCCGTAGAACCTCCCCCATCGAACCTCCACCATAGAACATCCCCCGTAGAACCCCCCCCATCGAACCTCCCCCATAGAACCTCCCCCATAGAACATCCCCCGTAGAACCTCCCTCATCGAACCTCCCCCATCGAACCTCCCCCATAGAACCTCCCCCATCGAACCTCCCCCATAGAACATCCCCCATAGAACATCCCCCGTAGAACCTCCCCCATCGAACCTCCCCCATCGAACCTCCCCCATAGAACCTCCCCCATCGAACCTCCCCCATCGAACCTCCCCCATCGAACCTCCCCCATCGAACCTCCCCCATCGAACCTCCCCCATCGAACCTCCCCCATAGAACCTCCCCCATCGAACCTCTGGTTCCTTTCCAGAGGAACACCCATCAAACAGCCCACCACGGGGCTGCAGCCTCCGTCACCTTTAGATTCCAGCTCAGCTCGTTCTGCATAGAAACCCTCCCAGAAACAGGAAGTGATGTCAGAGACGGTACCTTGTTCAAAGCGTGCGGCGCACTGCTCGGTCAGCTCCTTGATGGTCATGGAGGGGACGACACCCAGAGTTTTGGGGTCAGCACCAATCTCAGGACAGTACACGGTGAGGAAGTCCTGCAGAAGCAACAAACCGTGGATCCATTAGGTTCTGAGTAGCAGAACTCTGAGTCCCTGAAGTTCTGGTTCTGTGTGTTTGTACCCGAACAGAACCCTGGCCCTCTCGCTCCTGGTTGAGCGTCCGCCGTCTCTCCCAGCGGTGGATGGAGTCCTGAACCTCTCTGCTCAGCTGCCGCGTCGCTGACCTCTGCTGGTCAAACGTCTTGATGTGCTCCAGCGCCCCATAGGTGGTGGTCAGATAGTAGGAACCTGAACCCAGAGAGGGGAGAGGTGCGTTCAGGGACAAAGCCTCAACATCGCATAATATAACCCTCCTTTTATGGGGGGACCCTACAGGTTCTCACCCTCTCCCAGCGTTAAGGCGGGGTCCATCAACTCCATCATGTACTCCACGTCCAGCTGCAAGGCGGCCAGGTTGGATCTGGCCAGGACGTACATCATTACAGGAAGGAAGTCATCGGCGCCGTGAGACCGCCCTGTTCAGAGACCACCCGTTAGATCAGAGCTGTCCAGCGGCGGCCCTCCATGGCCCCCATCCTGCAGGTTTCTCCTCAGGCAGGTCAACAGACCCACTGAAAAACCATCAGAACAGTATCTATTTATTCACTGGATCGCTGATTGCCTGTTGGTAGTATGGGGTGGAGGGAAGCCACCGGCCGCCATATTGGTACTCCCTAGTTAGAGCGGTTAGAATGTAAACAATCGGTGCGCTACAGCATCGAACAACGGTGATGTTTTCATTTTTAGGGGGACTTAAGACTTTTGAAATAAAGATAAATTCATCAGTTTGACCCAGACTGGCTGTTTCATAGCATCAGTAGATTAACTTTAACTTAGAATAAAAAATAGACCCATTACACTGCAGAGTCATTATGAAACCAATAAAGTCTATAAATCATGTAATATAACATATTATACAAAATCCATCACGATAAAACGATTGTGTTAATGGAGCAGATGATCCAAAAGTGCTAAATTAATGATGTCCATGTAATATACATGCATTTATTACATTTTTTACATCTTACAGAGAATTTCTAAATTTAGCATCAAACTGAATCAGCAGTCCGTGTCTGTTAATGCTGCAGTATTTTATTGTGAATGAAGCCGTATACTTTATGCTGCATTAGCCTTTAAAATGTTGGAGTTGCTTTTTTTCCATCAATTTAACCTTCAGTATATTTCAGCTCATGACTTTTTCAAATGAGAAATAAACCAAACACTGTAAAAACAACAGCATCATCCACTGAATAAAGAATTCCTACATTAACATTTCCCAGTGAATGACTTTCTGTTTCCTCTACTTTCTATTTTCTAACCTTAGACCCAATGTCAGTGTCTAACTCAGTCAATGTCTTCCAGTCAGTCTGAGAGAGCCAGACTAATGTTAGTCTGCAGACTAAACTATAGGATCCATCGGCTATAGATGGATTTATTGGTTAGTTCATCCGCTGACTGGGAAATGACCAGTGGAACGTCTTCCTGCAGCCAGAAAACTGCTGGTTTCTGCAGCCAAATGCTGAACAGGGAGGCTGGTCTCAGTTATCCAGGCTATCAAGGCTAGCCTGGATAGCTTCAATAGCCTGGATAGCCTCAATAGCCTGGATAGCCTCAATAGCCTGGATAGCCTCAATAGCCTGGATAGCTTCAATAGCCTGGATAGCTTCAATAGCCTGGATAGCCTCGATAGCCTGGATAGCTTCAATAGCCTGGATAGCTTCAATAGCCTGGATAGCCTCGATAGCCTGGATAGCCTAAACTTCTGACATTTTGAACTGAAAAAGCTTCCTGGATGAAAACCAAACTTGGAAACAAAGTCCAGTGGATTGTTTTTAACTTAAATCTGAGAGGAACTACACATGTAAGCATTATTATGGCGCGTTTCCGTGGGAGTACCAATATGGCGGTCGGTGGCTTCACTTATTTTTGGGCTGTCGGCAATCCAGTGAATAAATTAGAGCTCAGTGTCCAGAACTTGCAGGACGTTGGGCTGCGAGGCCTGAGGCTGGACTGGTTTCTAGCAGCGCTTCAGAGAGAAAGCGGCACGGACCTGGACAGCTGATGGACATGGAGTCATAGATGATCTTACAGGTCTTCAGCAGCAGCTCAATCTTCCTCTGTGGAGAATATTCCTGATGGAGTTTGTTCAGCTTCATGCTGATTTTCTCCATGGCAGGAGCCTCAGGGATGGAGGTGGTTATCCCTAAAGCTGTGGTGGTGCTGCCCAGGACCTCCGCCTGCAGTTCAGTTCAATTCAACACAATTCAGTTTACTTCACTTCAATTCTATTCAGTTTATTTCTATAGCTCCAATTCACATCATGTCATCTCACGTCACTTTCCAGTTCACCAGATCATCCAGTCAGATTGATTCAAAGTTTTCTATCTAAGGAAAACCAGCTGATTGCATCGACTCATTGACTCTTCAGCAATCCCTCACACTAAGCATGCTAGTAGCGACAGTGGAGAGGAAAAACTCCCTTTGAACAGGAAGAACCCCCCACCCCCCCCAACACACGCACACACACACACATCCAGGGTTTTAAGGCAACCATTTTTGCAGTTTTCCGGACTCAACATGTCTGAATGGGACTCTGAATCTGACTTTTATTTGGACTCTACATTGGACTCTGAACCTGACTCAGAATTGGACTGAATCGGACTCTGAATCGGACTCTGAACCGGACTCTGAACCGGACTCTGAATTGGACTGAATCAGACTCTGAATCGGACTCTTAATCAGACTCTGAACCGGACTCTGAATTGGGCTGAATCAGACTCTGAATCGGACTCTGAATCGGACTCTGAATTGGACTGAATCAGACTCTGAATCAGAGTGAATCGGACTCTGAATCGGACTCTGAATCGGACTCTGAACCGGACTCTGAATTGGACTGAATCAGACTCTGAATCGGACTCTGAATCAGACTGAACCGGACTCTGAATCAGACTGAATCGGACTCTGAATCGGACTCTGAACCGGACTGAATCGGACTCTGAATCAGACTCTGAGTCGGACTCTGAATCTGACTCTGAATCGGACTCTGAATCTGACTCTGAATCGGACTCTGAATCTGACTCTGAATCAGACTCTGAGTCTGACTCTGAGTTGGACTCTGAATCAGACTCTGAATCGGACTCTGAATCAGACTCTGAATCTGACTCTGAATCTGACTCTGAGTCGGACTCTGAGTCGGACCCTGAATCGGACTCTGAATCGGACTCTGAATCAGACTCTGAATCAGACTCTGAATCGGAGTCTGAATCGGACTCTGAGTCGGACCCTGAATCTGACTCTGAGTCGGACCCTGAATCGGACTCTGAATCAGACTCTGAATCAGACTCTGAATCGGACTCTGAATCAGACTCTGAATCAGACTCTGAATCGGACTCTGAGTCGGACCCTGAATCTGACTCTGAGTCGGACCCTGAATCGGACTCTGAATCAGACTCTGAATCAGACTCTGAATCGGACTCTGAATCTGACTCTGAATCAGACTCTGAGTCTGACTCTGAGTTGGACTCTGAGTCTGACTCTGAATCGGACTCTGAATCGGACTCTGAGTCGGACTCTGAGTCGGACTCTGAGTCGGACCCTGAATCTGACTCTGAGTCGGACCCTGAATCGGACTCTGAATCGGACTCTGAATCGGACTCTGAATCAGACTCTGAATCAGACTCTAAATCGGAGTCTGAATCTGACTCTGAATCAGACTCTGAATCAGACTCTGAATCAGACTCTGAATCAGACTCTGAATCGGACTCTGAGTCGGACCCTGAATCTGACTCTGAGTCGGACCCTGAATCGGACCCTGAATCAGACTCTGAGTCGGACTCTGAATCTGACTCTGAATCGGACTCTGAATCGGACTCTGAATCTGACTCTGAATCAGACTCTGAGTCTGACTCTGAGTTGGACTCTGAATCAGACTCTGAATCGGACTCTGAATCAGACTCTGAATCTGACTCTGAGTCGGACTCTGAGTCGGACCCTGAATCTGAGTCGGACCCTGAATCGGACTCTGAATCGGACTCTGAATCAGACTCTGAATCAGACTCTGAATCAGACTCTGAATCGGAGTCTGAATCGGACTCTGAGTCGGACCCTGAATCTGACTCTGAGTCGGACCCTGAATCGGACTCTGAATCAGACTCTGAATCAGACTCTGAATCGGACTCTGAATCAGACTCTGAATCAGACTCTGAATCGGACTCTGAGTCGGACCCTGAATCTGACTCTGAGTCGGACCCTGAATCGGACCCTGAATCGGACTCTGAATCGGACTCTGAATCGGACTCTGAATCGGACTCTGAATCTGACTCTGAATCAGACTCTGAGTCTGACTCTGAGTTGGACTCTGAGTCTGACTCTGAATCGGACTCTGAATCGGACTCTGAATCTGACTCTGAGTCGGACTCTGAGTCGGACCCTGAATCTGACTCTGAGTCGGACCCTGAATCGGACTCTGAATCGGACTCTGAATCGGACTCTGAATCAGACTCTGAATCAGACTCTGAATCGGAGTCTGAATCTGACCCTGAATCAGACTCTGAATCAGACTCTGAATCAGACTCTGAATCAGACTCTGAATCGGACTCTGAGTCGGACCCTGAATCTGACTCTGAGTCGGACCCTGAATCGGACTCTGAATCAGACTCTGAATCAGACTCTGAATCTGACTCTGAATCGGAGTCTGAATCAGACTCTGAATCAGACTCTGAATCAGACTCTGAATCTGACTCTGAATCGGACTCTGAATCAGACTCTGAATCAGACTCTGAATCAGACTCTGAATCGGACTCTGAGTCGGACCCTGAATCTGACTCTGAGTCTGACCCTGAATCGGACTCTGAATCAGACTCTGAATCAGACTCTGAATCTGACTCTGAATCTGACTCTGAATCGGAGTCTGAATCAGACTCTGAATCAGACTCTGAATCTGACTCTGAATCGGACTCTGAATCTGACTCTGAATCAGACTCTGAGTCTGACTCTGAGTTGGACTCTGAATCAGACTCTGAATCGGACTCTGAATCAGACTCTGAATCAGACTCTGAATCAGACTCTGAATCTGAATCGGACTCTGAATCTGAATCGGACTCTGAGTCGGACCCTGAATCGGACTCTGAATCAGACTCTGAATCTGAATCTGACTCTGAATCGGGCTCTGAATCAGACTCTGAATCAGACTCTGAATCAGACTCTGAATCGGACTCTGAGTCGGACCCTGAATCTGACTCTGAGTCGGACCCTGAATCGGACTCTGAATCAGACTCTGAATCAGACTCTGAATCTGACTCTGAATCTGACTCTGAATCGGAGTCTGAATCAGACTCTGAATCAGACTCTGAATCTGACTCTGAATCGGACTCTGAATCTGACTCTGAATCAGACTCTGAGTCTGACTCTGAGTTGGACTCTGAATCAGACTCTGAATCGGACTCTGAATCAGACTCTGAATCTGAATCGGACTCTGAATCTGAATCGGACTCTGAGTCGGACCCTGAATCGGACTCTGAATCAGACTCTGAATCAGACTCTGAATCTGACTCTGAATCGGACTCTGAATCTGTTTTTTTCCTGTGATGGTGAAGCAGTGAGCAGGTCCTGCTGGTTCTGTCCGTGGGGTTTTGGACCCACCTGGTTCTGTTCCAGCCGTTTCATGGTTCCAGCATCTGAGTGCAGCTTCTCCAGGCTCTTGTAGACGGGTTCCTTCAGCGGCTTCAGAACGCTCTTACACAGAGCGGCTTCCACGATGCTCTCTGCAGAAACAGACACGGTTTATTTAGCTTCATCCATCTCTTCCTGTTTCAGCTGCCGACAGATCCCAGCATCTTTATTTACAACGTTTAATAAAGTGCTTCCAATTAAGATGTCCGATTTTATCTGCATTTTAAAATAAGCCCCAGGCTGAAGGCGTGGATGACATCAGATGACATCAGATCAGCTGTGTGGCATCATGGGAAACATCTCCATCCTCAGCCTGAAGCTGGAGGAGACCTCCTGTTTGGCACCGGTTCCTCCTTTGGTGAGGTCTTCATTGGATCCACCGGGACGTCGGCATGGATACTCACTGCTGGTGATGACCTCACTGACAGCGGGGAACTGATCCACAGGCAGATTCCACCTCCTGAGGACACTGATGATGAAGCTGCAGAGCTTCTTCAGTAAAGGCGGTTAGGGCCACAAAGGAGCAGAACCTCAGATCCTTCCTTCCAGCTGCTGTTAGACTTTATCTCTTCTGCACCCAGCAGACCCAGTAAAGCCTTCAAACTGGGATCCTGTCCTTTCTTCAGCAGAACGTCATCCAGATGGATCACCCTCCTCTGGGCTCAGCATCAGCATCTTCTCCTCTCAGTGAAGTCCTTGTTTCTGTCTGTGGGATGATCTCTGGTGTCCATCTGGTCCTGAACTTCCACTGCAGACGGACTCTTCAGGATGTCTCCTTCATCCACTTCTCACCTTGGAGGCCTTTGGCGCAGTTAAGCGCCCCAACCCCACCCCACCCCCGGCAGATGGTTCAGCCCCCCCCCCCCCCCCCCCCCCCCCCAGCAGGTGGTGCAGCTCAACGTATCTTGGTATATTGTCATTGATGACCACCTATTATTTGAGCCTCATGTTCACTGTCTAGTGAGGAAGTTGGGACTAAAATTGGGTTTTCACTTTCGAAATAAGCTGTGCTTTTCTTTTAATGTAAAAAAACGTTTCTTTTTTAAGTGTGCTGGACTATGGTGATATATATGCATTCATCTGCTTGATGCCTGCAGATGATTGACGCAGCCTATCACGCATCATTGAGATTTATTACTAATTGTGAAGCTCGCAGCCATCACTGTGAGCTGTATTCTGGTGTAGGGTGGTCTGCCTTGGCTACACGGAGGCTTTGTCATTGGTATATATTTATATATAAGGCTATTCTTGGTGCGCTTCCATCTTATTTATGTTCACTTCTTATGAAAAAAAGTACTGGTCATTACTCTCTCCGTTCTCAGGCTGTCGTCTTGTTTTCTGTCCCACGTGTCGGTACTGAGCTGGGTAAAAAGGCCTTTGCTTACTCTGCTCCCTTTACATGGAATTTGCTGCAAAATAACTTTAATCTTAGTAAATTGGTTCCTTTGAACACTTTTAAGCTGAAAATTAGATGTTTTGAGTTGGACTCCCTCACATGTCAATGTTTTAATTGAAATTTTATTGTAAGTGCATATTTGGCTTTTATGTGTGTGTCTTTGTACGTATGTAATGATGGGATGTCATTTTGATGCCTATCTTGGCCAGGTCTCCCTTACAAAAGAGATTTTTAATCTTAATGGGTATTACCTGGTTAAATTAAGGATAAATAAAAACTAAAATGTTACCCAGCTTGTCCTGCGTGTACTGATGCTGAGGCTCCAGCAGGGCCTGCAGCTCCGTGCTCTGAAGCAGGTAGCTCTTCAGCTGGGTCATCATCAGACGGATCTCCTGCAGCAGCTCCGTGGAGGTGGAGTGTTTGGACATGGTCTCCAAGGTGAAAGCTCTGTGGTCCTTCACCTGGACACAAAACAGGGACGTTGCAGGTCTGCTGGTCCATGAGGAAGCAGCCCCATCCTCTCACTGCACTCACCAGGTTCCCAAAGTAGCTCAGCGGGTCCCTGGCCAGCTCCACGATGCGCTTGGTGAGGCGGCCGTCATGGAAGATGATTCCGGTGAGGACCGTGGAGAGGCGGTGGCGTGCCCGGTCCAACATGACGGTGGGGGTTCTTCTTACGGCGGTCTTACAGCTGTGGCTGTCTGCTGGAGTCCTGATGGAAAAAACAGCAGAACTTTAGGTTTCCTCCTCATTCCTGAACGCTGTGACGTTTCTACAAGCTCTCCTCGCAAAGCATCATGGGATCTGCTGTCCCAGCGGCCGGCTGTCGCCATAGGCTGCCGCTACCAGACAGCAGCGTCCCAGTTAGAGTCCCACTGTGGTGGCTGACCATATAATGATAGAAGTCTACGTTCAGACTGTCTACGTTCAGACTGTCTACGTTCAGACTGTCTACGTTCAGACTGTCTACGTTCAGACTGTCTACGTTCAGAATGTCTACGTTCAGACTGTCTACGTTCAGACTGTCTACGTTCAGACTGTCTACGTTCAGACTGTCTACGTTCAGAATGTCTACGTTCAGACTGTCTACGTTCAGACTGTCTACGTTCAGACTGTCTACGTTCAGAATGTCTACGTTCAGAATGTCTACGTTCAGACTGTCTACGTTCAGACTGTCTACGTTCAGACTGTCTACGTTCAGACTGTCTACGTTCAGAATGTCTACGTTCAGACTGTCTACGTTCAGACTGTCTACGTTCAGAATGTCTACGTTCAGACTGTCTACGTTCAGACTGTCTACGTTCAGACGTTCTACGTTCAGACTGTCTACGTTCAGAATGTCTACGTTCAGACTGTCTACGTTCAGACTGTCTACGTTCAGAATGTCTACGTTCAGACTGTCTACGTTCAGAATGTCTACGTTCAGACTGTCTACGTTCAGACTGTCAACGTTCAGACTGTCTACGTTCAGACTGTCTACGTTCAGACTGTCTACGTTCAGAATGTCTACGTTCAGACTGTACGTTCAGACTGTCTACGTTCAGACTGTCTACGTTCAGACTGTCTACGTTCAGACTGTCTACGTTCAGACTGTCTACGTTCAGACTGTCTACGTTCAGACTGTCTACGTTCAGACTGTCTACGTTCAGACTGTCTACGTTCAGACTGTCTACGTTCAGAATGTCTACGTTCAGACTGTCTACGTTCAGACTGTCTACGTTCAGACTGTCTACGTTCAGAATGTCTACGTTCAGACTGTCTACGTTCAGACTGTCTACGTTCAGAATGTCTACGTTCAGACTGTCTACGTTCAGACTGTCAACGTTCAGACTGTCTACGTTCAGACTGTCTACGTTCAGACTGTCTACGTTCAGAATGTCTACGTTCAGACTGTGTACGTTCAGACTGTCTACGTTCAGACTGTCTACGTTCAGACTGTCAACGTTCAGACTGTCTACGTTCAGACTGTCTACGTTCAGACTGTCTACGTTCAGACTGTCTACGTTCAGACTGTCTACGTTCAGAATGTCTACGTTCAGACTGTCTACGTTCAGACTGTCTACGTTCAGAATGTCTACGTTCAGAATGTCTACGTTCAGACTGTCTACGTTCAGAATGTCTACGTTCAGACTGTCTACGTTCAGACTGTCAACGTTCAGACTGTCTACGTTCAGACTGTCTACGTTCAGACTGTCTACGTTCAGAATGTCTACGTTCAGACTGTCTACGTTCAGACTGTCTACGTTCAGACTGTCTACGTTCAGACTGTCTACGTTCAGACTGTCTACGTTCAGACTGTCTACGTTCAGACTGTCTACGTTCAGAATGTCTACGTTCAGACTGTCTACGTTCAGAATGTCTACGTTCAGAATGTCTACGTTCAGAATGTCTACGTTCAGACCGTCTACGTTCAGACTGTCAACGTTCAGAATGTCTACGTTCAGAATGTCTACGTTCAGACTGTCTACGTTCAGAATGTCTACGTTCAGACTGTCTACGTTCAGACTGTCTACGTTCAGAATGTCTACGTTCAGACTGTCTACGTTCAGAATGTCTACGTTCAGAATGTCTACGTTCAGAATGTCTACGTTCAGACCGTCTACGTTCAGACCGTCAACGTTCAGAATGTCTACGTTCAGACTGTCTACGTTCAGACTGTCTACGTTCAGAATGTCTACGTTCAGACTGTACGTTCAGACTGTCTACGTTCAGAATGTCTACGTTCAGACTGTCTACGTTCAGACTGTCTACGTTCAGACTGTCTACGTTCAGAATGTCTACGTTCAGACTGTCTACGTTCAGACTGTCTACGTTCAGACTGTCTACGTTCAGAATGTCTACGTTCAGACTGTCTACGTTCAGACTGTCTACGTTCAGACTGTCTACGTTCAGACTGTCTACGTTCAGAATGTCTACGTTCAGACTGTCTACGTTCAGACTGTCTACGTTCAGACTGTCTACGTTCAGAATGTCTACGTTCAGACTGTCTACGTTCAGACTGTCTACGTTCAGACTGTCTACGTTCAGAATGTCTACGTTCAGACTGTCTACGTTCAGACTGTCTACGTTCAGAATGTCTACGTTCAGACTGTCTACGTTCAGACTGTCTACGTTCAGACTGTCTACGTTCAGACTGTCTACGTTCAGAATGTCTACGTTCAGACTGTCTACGTTCAGACTGTCTACGTTCAGACTGTCTACGTTCAGACTGTCTACGTTCAGACTGTCTACGTTCAGACTGTCTACGTTCAGACTGTCTACGTTCAGAATGTCTACGTTCAGACTGTCTACGTTCAGAATGTCTACGTTCAGACTGTCTACGTTCAGACTGTCTACGTTCAGACTGTCTACGTTCAGACTGTCTACGTTCAGACTGTCTACGTTCAGAATGTCTACGTTCAGACTGTCTACGTTCAGACTGTCTACGTTCAGAATGTCTACGTTCAGACTGTCTACGTTCAGACTGTCTACGTTCAGACTGTCTACGTTCAGACTGTCTACGTTCAGACTGTCTACGTTCAGAATGTCTACGTTCAGACTGTCTACGTTCAGAATGTCTACGTTCAGACTGTCTACGTTCAGACTGTCTACGTTCAGACTGTCTACGTTCAGACTGTCTACGTTCAGACTGTCTACGTTCAGAATGTCTACGTTCAGACTGTCTACGTTCAGACTGTCTACGTTCAGACTGTCTACGTTCAGACTGTCTACGTTCAGACTGTCTACGTTCAGACTGTCTACGTTCAGACTGTCTACGTTCAGAATGTCTACGTTCAGACTGTCTACGTTCAGACTGTCTACGTTCAGAATGTCTACGTTCAGACTGTCTACGTTCAGACTGTCTACGTTCAGACTGTCTACGTTCAGAATGTCTACGTTCAGACTGTCTACGTTCAGACTGTCTACGTTCAGACTGTCTACGTTCAGACTGTCTACGTTCAGACTGTCTACGTTCAGACTGTCTACGTTCAGACTGTCTACGTTCAGACTGTCTACGTTCAGAATGTCTACGTTCAGACTGTCTACGTTCAGACTGTCTACGTTCAGACTGTCTACGTTCAGACTGTCTACGTTCAGAATGTCTACGTTCAGACTGTCTACGTTCAGACTGTCTACGTTCAGAATGTCTACGTTCAGACTGTCTACGTTCAGAATGTCTACGTTCAGACTGTCTACGTTCAGACTGTCAACGTTCAGACTGTCTACGTTCAGACTGTCTACGTTCAGACTGTCTACGTTCAGAATGTCTACGTTCAGACTGTCTACGTTCAGACTGTCTACGTTCAGAATGTCTACGTTCAGACTGTCTACGTTCAGACTGTCTACGTTCAGACTGTCTACGTTCAGACTGTCTACGTTCAGAATGTCTACGTTCAGACTGTCTACGTTCAGACTGTCTACGTTCAGACTGTCTACGTTCAGAATGTCTACGTTCAGACTGTCTACGTTCAGAATGTCTACGTTCAGAATGTCTATGTTCAGAATGTCTACGTTCATACCGTCTACGTTCAGACTGTCAACGTTCAGAATGTCTACGTTCAGAATGTCTATGTTCAGAATGTCTACGTTCAGACCGTCTACGTTCAGACTGTCAACGTTCAGACTGTCAACGTTCAGACTGTCTACGTTCAGACTGTCTACGTTCAGAATGTCTACGTTCAGACTGTCTACGTTCAGACTGTCTACGTTCAGAATGTCTACGTTCAGAATGTCTATGTTCAGACTGTCTACGTTCAGAATGTCTACGTTCAGACTGTCTACGTTCAGAATGTCTACGTTCAGAATGTCTACGTTCAGACCGTCTACGTTCAGACTGTCTACGTTCAGACCGTCTACGTTCAGACTGTCTACGTTCAGAATGTCTACGTTCAGACTGTCTACGTTCAGAATGTCTACGTTCAGACTGTCTACGTTCAGAATGTCTACGTTCAGACTGTCTACGTTCGTTCAGAATGTCTACGTTCAGACTGTCTACGTTCAGACTGTCTACGTTCAGACTACGTTCAGAATGTCTACGTTCAGACTGTCTACGTTCAGACTGTCTACGTTCAGAATGTCTACGTTCAGACTGTCTACGTTCAGACTGTCTACGTTCAGAATGTCTACGTTCAGAATGTCTACGTTCAGACTGTCTACGTTCAGACTGTCTACGTTCAGAATGTCTACGTTCAGACTGTCTACGTTCAGACTGTCTACGTTCAGAATGTCTACGTTCAGACTGTCTACGTTCAGACTGTCTACGTTCAGACTGTCTACGTTCAGACTGTCTACGTTCAGAATGTCTACGTTCAGACTGTCTACGTTCAGAATGTCTACGTTCAGACTGTCTACGTTCAGAATGTCTACGTTCAGACTGTCTACGTTCAGAATGTCTACGTTCAGAATGTCTACGTTCAGACTGTCTACGTTCAGAATGTCTACGTTCAGACTGTCTACGTTCAGAATGTCTACGTTCAGAATGTCTACGTTCAGACTGTCTACGTTCAGAATGTCTACGTTCAGAATGTCTACGTTCAGACTGTCTACGTTCAGAATGTCTACGTTCAGAATGTCTACGTTCAGACTGTCTACGTTCAGACTGTCTACGTTCAGAATGTCTACGTTCAGACTGTCTACGTTCAGACTGTCTACGTTCAGAATGTCTACGTTCAGAATGTCTACGTTCAGACTGTCTACGTTCAGACTGTCTACGTTCAGAATGTCTACGTTCAGAATGTCTACGTTCAGACTGTCTACGTTCAGACTGTCTACGTTCAGACTGTCTACGTTCAGACTGTCTACGTTCAGAATGTCTACGTTCAGAATGTCTACGTTCAGACTGTCTACGTTCAGACTGTCTACGTTCAGAATGTCTACGTTCAGAATGTCTACGTTCAGAATGTCTACGTTCAGACTGTCTACGTTCAGACTGTCTACGTTCAGACTGTCTACGTTCAGAATGTCTACGTTCAGACTGTCTACGTTCAGACTGTCTACGTTCAGACTGTCTATGTTCAGACTGTCTATGTTCAGACTGTCTACGTTCAGAATGTCTACGTTCAGACTGTCTACGTTCAGACTGTCTACGTTCAGAATGTGTATGTTCAGACTGTCTACGTTCAGAATGTCTACGTTCAGAATGTCTACGTTCAGAATGTCTACGTTCAGACTGTCTACGTTCAGACTGTCTACGTTCAGACTGTCTACGTTCAGAATGTCTACGTTCAGACTGTCTACGTTCAGACTGTCTACGTTCAGAATGTCTACGTTCAGACTGTCTACGTTCAGACTGTCTACGTTCAGAATGTCTACGTTCAGAATGTCTACGTTCAGAATGTCTACGTTCAGACTGTCTACGTTCAGACTGTCTATGTTCAGACTGTCTATGTTCAGACTGTCTACGTTCAGAATGTCTACGTTCAGAATGTCTACGTTCAGAATGTCTACGTTGAATCAGAACAGTGAGGATTCGAAGGGATCCAGGATGTGAGCCGATCTTTGCTTCCTCTGCCAACTTTTACGGCAATAAACGAGCATTCAAGGCCTGCAGGTGTTGAAACGTGCAGACCTGTCAGCGTGTGCAAAGCTGATCCTCAGCTCAGGTGCAGGTTGAACTGCACGGATTAAGCAGTCATTATTGTGGGTTCTTGAATAAGCAGATCCTCTTCAAATCAGCAGACTGTAGAGAATCATGGGTGGAAGAAATGCAAACAAACAGCAACCGAAAGCAAAGCGATTTCTGAAACCTACAACCGAGACCATGCTCTGTTCATGTGTCTATTTCCAGCAGGCAGGTGCAAACCCACACAAAAACTTCTGCACCACAAATGAGGTTCTGCTAGAGCTGCAGACCGTGGAGAGAGTCTGTGATCATATTTGGACTGTCAGAAATAACAGCAGTAGAATAATATGAGTATGAAAAGGCGTCTGCAGTCTGGATCAATGCAGCAGGAAGCACTTCTATAAGCTGCTAAACAATAAAACCACCATGACTGAGCTCACATATAGAAAATGTATACATAGTTCCCACACGCCTCCAACTGAACGGTAGTTATGGGCAACAGCAGCAGCCAGGACCATCATGGCTGCAGGTGTGATGTTCATCAGATCTCAGGTTGGACCCGTATGAGGCAGAGATCAGACTGCTCTGATTTCCAACCATCAGTGAAGAATGTCTGCAGCTTAGAGGATGTTTCTGATCGGTCTTTAACAGCCTAATGAGGCCCCCGTCTCACCTGGACGATTTCTCCAGCGTCTGCCGACGTCCCAGAATCTCCTAAAACGCTGCCATACCCTGAACTTTTTATGGAATCTTTCTATTCTGGGCGTAAACAGAGGATTCATAACGAGTCCAGAACTTCTGTCCAACCACAGCCTAACTTCTGCATGTAACTCACGGCAGCGTGATGCACAGGAAATGATGCGCAGTGACCTGAGGGGGGCAGCGATGCGCCTGGAGGCGCCCGGCCTGCAGAAAAAAATGTGTTTGATCGCTGTATTAACCATGCTGCTGTTTACTAACCGCCAAAAAAAAGAATAAAGAAATAAAGAAAGGAGGTTTCTGGTGTCAGCAGACTGAGCGTCATGTCTGCTAGGAAGTGTGTTGGTGGTGGGCGTGAACGCAGGGAGGATCCATCACTCACCTTCTGGCTCACCCTATGATGGGGATGAAGTCTGGAGGAGAACTGACGGTTTCCTCCTGTGAACCCCCTTTATACCAAAACGCTGCCAATACGCCATTATACAGTAGCTGGAAGGTAGAAACACGTTCAGCGCTCGTCTGGAACACGGCAGATACGCTGATATGTTGGAGAGAAGTTCTGGATAAGTTACGCAGAGGTTTAGGATCAGCTAGACGCCACGACTGATGAGGAACTGAACGGATGTCGACCATCAGATAACTGACCTGGAACTGATGGCCAGTGGATGGCAGACTTATACAAACCGTAGGCATAACCTATCCAATGTATGCCAGCGTTTTTGCCAGATGTTTCGTACATCAGACATACGCTGGTCTAAATCGTAAAGGTGTGACAGGAGCTTTAAGCAGGATAAGAAGGTTCTGGTCTCTGGCAGAATGAGATCTGGATCAGTAAGGTGACATTAAACCCTTCGATGCACCTGATGCTCAGTATAAACAGCAGCGCTGCCACCTCCTCAGCAAGAAAAGTCACTATTGGCTGTCCTAAAAGGAGCTAGATGACGTCATCGCCTACTTTGCATACCTCATGTCATCCAGCTGCAGGATATTCTAATCCCTCCAGAGAGATAGGATAGCAGGGAAGAAGAAGCAAGGAGATTCCGCGTTCAGTTAGCATAGCGCTGCTTTCTCGGAAGCGGTTTCAACAGAACGCCAGCAGCCATGCTGATGGCACATGGCGTCTGGCAGCTAAAGGGGCGGGGTCTAACAGGTTTAGGCACCTCCCATCCTACCTGTTGTTCAGTTCTTGCTCCAGGTTTGGTTCTACCTCTTCCTCAGTGCTGCTGGTGGAACAGGAATCAAGGTCGGCCCCCAGAGCGGCGCCCCCCTGTGGTGAATACAGCGACACATCTGGACGCCGAGCCGGGGAGGGAGGGGGGATTTTCGGTGGTCCACTCTGATTGGTTGGTCCTCCAGGTGTGACGGATGGTTTAGTCCTGGGAGGCGGGACGGGACGGGAGGGTCTTTTTTGTGACGGTTTGTCCTCCTTTCCCATTTTCCCCTCCTCTTCCTCCTCCTTCTCCTTGCTCCTCATCCTCTGGTCTTCATGGCGGCCGGCCTCCTGTTCAGCCTCCTCGCCCAGCAGACCTGCTACTCCTCCTGTCATCTCTTTCCTCTTCTCTCCTTCCCTCTCAGGGGCTTTTGCAGCTTCTTGTCCGTCCTCTTTGCGTAGCGAGGCACGCTGCAGAGGAGGAGGAGGAGGAGGAGGAGGAGCCCCTTTGGCCTGCTGGGGGACAGAAGGCCGCCGCAGAGGAGGGGATGTTGCCTTCCTCTCCTCTTTCAGGCTTACTGCTCCCCTTCCTCCTTCTTTCCTCTCAGACTCTGGATAAGTAGAAGCAGCAGTCTGAGCTGAGGAGGGAGAGGAGAACAGAAGGCCGGTCCCAGAACCAGAACCCAGGCTGGGGGGCCGGGGAGGGGGCCGTTTGGGGACCTTGATCTGTGCTTTTTTTGAGCTTTCCCCATTCTGCATGGAGGACATGATGTCTTCACTGAAGACGGACTCTTGCTTGGAAGCAGACAGAAGTTTTCTTTCAGGACCAGGCTGCTCCTTCACTGGGACTGGTTTGACATACAGGTAGATGTTGGGCTCAGGATTCTGGTTCTGGTTCTTCTGGTCAGACGTCCAGAAATCTGCAGCACAGAGGTTCAGTAAAGATTTACAGCCTCAGAGGAACGTTACTAAAATAGACGCTTCATCTACCTGCGCCCAGAGCAGAGACGGCCTGTAGGTCCTCTTCACTGGTCGTCATGGTAACAGATGGGGGTAACTTCAACGGCATGGCAAGAATGTCTCTGATTGGAGGATAAAAATCAGAACTGAGGATTCACCTATTTCTAGAGCTTCAGTTCACCTCAGGTCACTTTAAACAGATCATCCGGTCAGATTAAAAATTAAAGTTAAATTTTTACAGGAAATTACAGATTTTATACAACTTTGAATACAAAAGCTAGCAAATTAGCAGAAAAATGTGGCCTTTAGCTAAAGGATTAAATAAATAAAACTAAAAATGAAATATTTCCTCCAACAGTCAATTTAACTCATAATAAACATGATATAAATGCAGAACAATTATATAAAGAAAATCTGCTTGATCTGCCTTTGATCACTGACTATCTTTAAGCTTTCGTATTCATTGTCTTCTGCTTTTTCCTGAAACACATAGCGGAGGCAGCTGTCTCAGCAGGGGCTCCCAGACTTCCCTCTCCTCAGACAGTCTATGCCAGCAGGGAGACATAGTCCCTCCATGGTGTCCTGGGTCCTCCCCTGGACCTCGTCCCACTGGGATGCGCCTGGAACACCTCAGAGGGAGGCGTCCAGTATTGGCAACCGAGGCCAAGACCTTACATGTCCGTGTTGTCTTAGTCTCAAACTCTAAATGTCTTTGCCTTGTCTTGAACTCGATACTCTTCGGTCTGGGTTGGTGTGGTTTTTACTACATTGGCGTCCAGTAGGCATCTGATAAAGATGCCTGATCCTCCTCAGCTGACTCCTTTTGAGTCAGCTGAGGAGAACCACAGCAGACAGAGCAGTGTCTGGATTATGGTGGCAGCACCGATTCGTCTATCGATCCCTCTCACTGATGAACAGGACATCAGGATACTTGAACCCCTCAACTTTAGGCAGAAACTCTCTTAAAACTGAAGTGGCCAAGCCACCGTCTTCTGGTCCAGACCCTCACCCTGGACTTGGAGGATCTGCTTCTCCCTCTCATTGGTCAACATAAAACCAGGCTGAATATTTAACCTGTTTGCCCCCAATGTATGCTATAGATGTCCAAAGAAGGGAACAAGCAGAACAACATCATCAGCCCTTGGCTGGACCTAGAAATCCTGTTCATAAAGATTTCTAAAAGGAGTGCTGAGAGAGAGCAGCCCTGCTAAACACCAATATGCACCGGGAACAGGTCAGACTTAAGGCTGAACTGCGGAATAAAATACTGGTCTGGTGTTACAGAAATTATGTGGCCCCTGATAAAGGGCCCCCAGTTCTATATTCCTGGGGCACCTCCACAGGGCACCACAAGGGATGTTGCTGAACCCCTTCTCTGGGTCCATAATACACATGTGGAGTGGTTGGACAAACATCCATGAAACCTTGAGCACCCGGCAGAGTTTAGAGCCAGTCCAGTGTTCCAGAGCCCAGATGAAAATCATGCTGCTACTCCTGGAGCAGAGGTTGCACAGTCAGCCTAACTCTCCTCTCCAGCATCCTGACATCATCCTGAGAAGTGTGATCATCCAGTAGTTGGAGATGCATGTAAGCCATGATAGCCTGACGGCATCCAGAGACCTGAGGTGCTCGGGGCAGATGTTATCCAGAAATCCTTTGAGGCTGACAAATTATAAACTTTCTCCATGGCCTATTATTTAGTCTAGTCTAGTTTAGTATTTGCCTCCTTGACCACCCGGGCAGCGGCATGCTTAGCCTCGGGATACCTACTTGCTTCTGAAAGAGTCCCACAAGCTGGCCCTGGTGGGACTCCTTCAGCTTTACAGCCTCCCTTACTGAAAGGTGTCCAGCACTGGGATTTGGTGTTGCCACTGCAATAGTGTCCATCTGAGTGTCCAAGACATGTGGCTAAAGATCAGAAGATACAACTACAAAGTCATTCATCAACCTCTGACCTACTTGGGCCCAGTGGTGGACATCTTTATGCTTGAACAAGATGTCCCTTATGGATAATCCAGGACTTGGACGGAAGTCCATTAATGAAACACAGCTCAGATTCAGAGCTGGGGTCTGGTCCTCCCTAACGTGTCCTTCCACTGTTTTCCAAATTAGCATGGAGCCTCTCTCAAGGACCTGAGCCCAGTCTATGTTTGAATGTAAGCAGTTTTACTCCACCTCCAGCAGAAGCTGAGGCTACTTCTCTCCCAGACAAGTCCTGGACCTTGCTTTATTTCTGACTGCTGTTCAGTCCTTTTAGCACCAATCTTTATGCAGTTAAACCAAAAGAAAAGACAGGGTGGGTGGATGGGGGTGGATGGGGGGGTGTTACCTGCTGACACAATAGAAGGAGATCAGTTTGAAAATGTCATCAAACACCAGCGAGGATCCTTCCAGGTGGACAACTGCGAACAAGTTGATGTAGAAGTTAGTTTAGATCAGACATTACAGTGTTTTTCGTGAACTGTTATAACGGGACACGTACAGCTTTGGTGCTGATTGACTGCCACGCTGCGCACAATCGGTGCTCCAAGTTCATCTGGCAGTCGGAAGGAAATCTTGGTGACCTTTTCATCTGCGCTGTGAGCCAAGAATGTCTGCGAAAACAGCAGAACGTCATGATCCAGATGGATGTCCAAAATAACTGGTTTGGGATGTTAATTCATGATGTAGATACGGAGTCAATCTAGTGGCAGTCTTACTCCTGCTGGCTGCTTCTCTAGTAAACATAAGATCTTGTCTTGGCTCAATCCGCTGGGCCGCCACACTGAAACGCTTCCAACAAGCTTATCTATGGAGCTGAGCGGTGGAGCAGCCGGGGAGGATGGTGGGATGACGGGAGCCAGTGGGAGAAGGGGTGAAGATGGAGTGGGAGACGATGGAGATAAAGATGGAGGTGAAAAGGAGGGAATCAGATCAGATGGTTGTGGTGTAGATTGGGAGAGGACAATAGGAGAAAGAGGAGGAGGAAGAAATGGGGGAGTAGGTGCAGGAGAAGGAAGAAGTGATGCAGGGGTTGGAGGGGGTAGAGGAGGACGGGAGGGTAGCTGGGAGGGCCTCAGCATTGGAGGAGGGGGTCTGGGCCGACATGGCCTGGCAGGTGGTTGGGGGGTTGGTGAAGAGATGAGAACCCCTGTCAAAGGGCCAGTGTGGCTGTAGAGGAGAACAAACACATGATCAAATTAGAGAATTTTTTAGGTTCTTTGAGGTTTTTACAGCACTAGTGGCTCGTTTTTTGACAACAGGCTGACAGGAAAGGGGGAATGAGAGGAGAACCACAGGTCAGCGCCTGGGTCTGGGGTTAACCACTGCGTCACCGCAATATGCCCACAATAGACGCACAGTAAATCAGAATCAGACATACTTTAATAATCCCAATGGGAAATACAGTTTCAGTACAACCGTCACAATACATCACATACATTAGGGTTGGGGGTCTGAGGGTGGGGGGAGGGGTGGGGGTTGGGCAATGGATTAACTGAGGCCAAGCTGCCGGGTTCCCACCGGTTACCTGGCTGCCTAGGCCCAGGCGGTTACCTAGTGCTGCCATTGTCTCTGTGGAAAGATAGGAGCTACATTGGGGAAGAGAGAGAAAAAAAAACTTATTTCACACTTTATCCTTGACAGGATACAGTTGGAGATATCAAAAAACCTCCCACAAGAAAAGCACATGTAACACAAAACAGACATTTCAGCAGAGGCTCAGATTGGAGGCGGAGTCACATGGAGTCAATTGACTGACATCGAGACATTAGTTGTGCGCGTATGATGAGTGCGTTCAATTTGTCCATGAACGCTGACCACAGGCAATGACCTTGATGAGATGGAAGTTTATCAACAGTCACTTAGCGCATCCACAGGTGTTTGCAGGTAGGGGAGGGGGGCAGCAGACTTCTGTGCCCTTTCGCCATAACATCCAGGGGTGATTAGATGGTCGGGGGTCGAATCCAGAATAACACTTTTGTTTTGAGATCAGGCTTCACAGGAATTTCCTTCAGCCTTGACTCTTTGTCTTGCTGGCTCTTTTGTGGTGAAATGCAATATTCCAAATGTGTTGGGCTTTTCCGCCTTGAAGCGAGCGTTCACATCCAAGATGTTATCCCATCTCACCTTTGAGTTCAACCACCGCAGTCAGCCTGTGTTCAATCGCACCCAGCATGCGGCTCAGCTCCCAGTCCTGCTAATTCACAGCCTTTGTGAGGGCATCAACCACTGTATCATAAAACCAAAAATCCACACATCTTCGATATCCTCCAATGACAACGTTGTGAAACACACCATCTTCCATGCTTTCCAGGAGTCCATGGTGTATCCCACGAAGTATGTCCCAGCAGGACAGGAAGGGTCCCCTTTTCCCTGTCTTCAAGTTTAATAAATTTGATCAATTGCATTAAGAGACCAGCTGACCAGATCCATTTTTTTTTTAGTTTGGGTGGTGTGAATAGAGAGCTCAGAAAAGGACGCAGCAAAGCAGGGACAGGTAGGGAGGTGCAGGAGCAGCAGGAAAATGCGACTGCCTCCTTCGACAGTCAGAACAAAAAGGGGCAGGCACTAGAGCAGGGGTGGGCAATTCCAGTTCCTAAAGGGGCCCGTGTCCTGCAACTTTTAGAAGTGCCTTTGGTTCGACACACCTGAATCAATTAGATGACTGAGAGGACTCTGGAGGAACACACTGCATACTGGGGAGATAACTCAGCCATTTGATTCAGGTGTGTTGGACCAAGGATTGATCTAAAAGTTGCAGGATACTGGCCCTCAGGAACTGAAATTGCCCACCCCTGCACAAGAGCCTTTTACTGGCAGGCCTGTCTTAGAGGAGCAACATGGTGAGAATGAAAAAATCCAACTTTATTGTCATTCCACTGTAACAACTACAAAGCAACAAAATTAACCCTCTGCATTTAACCCATCCCCTTGGGGAGCAGTGTGGGGTTAAGGGAGTTGCTCAGGGACCCAGAGAGGCAGTCCAGGGGAGTGGGGCTTGAACTCAGAACCTCTGGAACCCAAATCCAGCTGAGGTTATACCATCGGTCTGACACACTGTCCCGGATTCCCACTTCACCTGTTTGCAAAAGGATTGTGAAAACATTTGACCAAAACAAATCCAATTAGATTTATAGTTTAGATTATTTTGCTTTTCAAAGGGGCATTGGGCCCCTCTATTGCCCCTTTTATCTTAACCCCAACCCTTACGGACTCTGGTCCAGTTGGTGGGAATGGTTTAGTTAGTTTGAGTTATTGTTAATAGATGGCTACCGTCACAGACAGAAGTCTGAACCTGCTAAATCAATCCAGAGAAGGTTGTTTGCAGCAAGTTGAAGCACTGGATTCGTTTAGGAATGAGTAAATCCATGAAGCATGATCAAACAGAAGTATATGACTCAGAGAATTAGCATTAGGTAGCTAATGCTACCTAATGCTAATTCTCTGCTACATCATACTTAGCTCCCTTATGCCGACACTATCCTATTGCTGCCTAATACCAACACTATGCTAACACTACTTTATGTTAATACTACCAAATACTAATGCCAATTTATGCCAATGATGCTTGATGATATGACAATTCAATGCCAATGCTCATTGTGCTTACACATCCTAATGCCATGACGATATAACAGTAATGCTACCTTGCGCTAATGCTACTTTATGTTAATGTTAGCTACTAATAATGCTGAATCATGCTGACCTAATCTACCTAATGCCACCTAATTAATAAAGAAAATTATTTGTATTTTTTTTTAGAAACCTTACATTTAGATGTGATTAATCTATCTCTGTTACAGGGATATGTACCTAAAGCTTTTAAGGTTGCTGGAATTAAACCTTTGCTTAAGAAACCGTCTCTTGACCCAGATGACTTGGTCAATTATAGACCTATATCCAATCTTCCTTTCTGATCTAAAATTCCTGAGGAAGTAGTTGCCAAACAAGTTTGCGATCACTTCCACCATAATGAACTTTTTGAAGAGTTTCAGTCTGGCTTTAGAGCTCATCATAGCACTTCTCTGAAAAAGAAGCTGATTAGTCAGTCACTTCATTTGGATGGGATTAAACTGATTTCAGATAATAAAGTAAAAAATCTTGGTGTTATTTTTGATCAGGACCTGTCATTTAAATCCCAGATCAAAGAGGTTTCTAGAATTTCCTTCTTTCATCTGAGGAACATTGCAAAAATGAGCAATCTCCTGTCCAGGGGTGATGCTGAGAAACTAGTCCATGCATTTGTTACTTCAAGGCTGGACTATTGTAATTCTTTACTATCAGGAAGTCCACAAACTGTAGTTAAAAGCCTTCAGCTGATCCAAAATGCTGCAGCCAGAGTTCTGATGAAAATGAAAAAGAGAGATCATATCTCTCCTATCCTGGCTTCTCTTCATTGGCTTCCTGTTAAATCCAGAATAGAATTTAAAATCCTCCTTCTCACATATAAAGCCTTAAATGGCCAAGCTCCATCTGATATCAGAGATCTGATTGTTCCTTATGTTCCTAACAGAGCACTTCGCTCTCAATCTGCAGGTTTACTAGTGGTTCCTAGAACTTCTAAAAGTAGAATGGGAGGCAGATCTTTTAGTTCTCAGGCTCCTCTCCTGTGGAACCAACTACCAGTTTTAGTCCGTGAGGCAGACACCCTGTCTACTTTTAAGGCTAGGCTTAAAACTTTCCTTTTTAATAAAGCTTCTAGTTAGAGTGGCTCAGGTTATCCTGATCTATCTCTATAGTTCTGCTGCTATAGGCTTAGACTGCTGGAGGACATAGGGACCCCTTTTTCATCATTCTGCTTCATTCTATCTCTATTCTCCCACTCTGCAGAATCTGTTAGTTCAATCTCTAACGTTCTGCTCTCTCTGCTTTTTCTCATAGTAGCTTCATCTGGTCTGTTCCTGTTTGGCTGTGACTCCATCCTGGAGAGAAATATCAGCTGTGCTGCTGCCATCAACACCTTTGTTTCTAGATGTTGGAGCTCGGCCTGTTTTCCAGTGTAGTCCTGTTTCTCTGACTGTGACTAACTGGATGTGCTCTCTTCATCCTCTGACATGGAAACCGGGGAAGTTTTAGCAGCAGTAGTTTTTCAGTATGCTCTTTTTTTGACACACAAGCATAACTTTGGTCGAGAACTAACTGCTGTTGATAATCTGAGCTATGATTAGTGAAAGCCTAAGATCAGGAGACTTAGATATAAACATGAGCCCAGAGGAACTGTTTTGAGTCTTCACTCTCCTTCTCCATCTGCTTCCATTGGAGAAGATCCATGGAGGTGTCCTACAGAGTCTGTCTTCCTGCTGTAAGTGATGACATTTTGCTGCCAACTACAGGCCGACTGCAGCGTTCAGTGGCTTTAACACCATGTCCAAACAGGAAACAACTTCTTCTGTATGTAGGTGTTAGGTAGCATCAAAAGCTCAAGTCATCCAGCAAACATGAGGAGTAAAGGTTCAATGAGAGCCAGGGAGGGCTCTAAGGGTGGAGAATGTAGCATGCTTAGTCATCCTGTTTCTGATGCTCACACCTCCGAACATCAGAGACCCGTTATCAGAAATCTGAGTTTTTAGGAGAAGGCTGAGGGAGGTCGCTTTCTGATGGTTTTATGTTAGGAGTTCTCTGATCTTCCAGTTCAGCATCAGACATTTAGACCTTAGAGGTGACTAACCTTAGGAACCGCAGGTTTTTCTCACATCAGGTTAGCATTAGGCCAGAGCTCATTTAGGACCATCAGTGTAAACGAAGAGTCAGCATGGCCTGTTCTGTCTCCACATCAAACATTTAATCTCTACAGCATAAAATATCCATTCCAGGTGAACAAATCTCCCTCAAACCAAAGCAGCTTTAGGATCTTATAGGTGGTTCAACCAATGTTTCACTCTAACAGCCTGGAAACATCACTGATCCATCTGTCCTCATCCTCTCTGTCTTCACTGAGGAACCAAACATTGAGGTAGCAGAGGTGGAGATGAACTCAGACCAAGACCAGACCAGGAGCACTTATACATAAAAGGAAAATAATATTTTATAGTTTTGTCTGCTGTTTATCAAAGCAGATCTCTGTTTTAAATCAACTTCTGGGTTTCAGTGATTCAAACTTTATAATTTTTTAAGTTTGCTTTAAAGTACATGCAAACACAGTCTTAGTTCTGATTTTTACACACTTGAAATCATTGAAAACTTGTTCATTTTAACAAAAACTAAACTGATGAGTCACAAACAAAACCCTGTCATTTCAGAAAGAAGAGTTAAAGTAAAGAGTCACTACCGGTTAGTTATTCCGGAAATGTTCAAAATCAATCCTCTGGACTTTGTTTCCTCGTTTGAAGACGTTTCTCTTCCATCCAGGAAGATTTTTCAATCCAAAATGTCAGAAATAGCGTTTAGTTCCAGGTTTTATCCAGCAGCCCAACAAAGCCTGGTTTTAGTTTAGAAAACATGCAAATAGAAACTGATGAACGGGTCCCCCCCTTTGGAATGGGGGTCGTTTGGCTTCTTTGTTAGCCTGCAATGCCCCATACCTGTCTATGTCTCTGAAAGGGGGGTCGTTAGAGGGAATAGTTGGCCTGGCTGAATAGGCGAGGTCTTCTGTTCTCCTGTAAAGGGGGTGGGGCTGCGATGATATCAGGAAGGAATCAACTCTATCGCTGCATTGAAGGTTTATAACAGCTGTGTTTATCTGACTGTGCTCATTATTATTCCTCAACTAAATGAAAAAAGTCAGAATTGATTATTATCTATTAATACATTTAATTAATACCAGCAGGTGAAATGCAGCTCCTGACTAGCTTTGAATGTGGTGATGTCATCAGTACGCTTCTGTTCCAGTTGACCCAGATTTATTCTGCTCCCGTTCTCCCCGAGTCCAGACTTTCCTGGGTTCTAGTCAAAATCGGACTTGGCGAGAACATGAGTCCGTACTCACGTTCTATTGAATTGATCAACGGCCTCAGACAGGTATGGCGCATTGCAGGCTAGCAAAGAAACAAAATGACCCCCATTCCAAAGGGGTTTTCTAAACAAAATCAAAGCTTTGTTGGGCTACCGTATAAAGCCTGGACCTAAACGCTATTTCTGACATTTTGAATTGAAAAATCTTCCTGGATGGAAGAGAAACGTCTTCAAACTTGGAAACAAAGTCCAGAGGATTGATTTGAACTCTTTTGGAATAATTGACCTGGATGACTGAGAATCTTCACCAGCATACCAGCTAGTTTAAGTCTACCAGTCTCTGGGATTGTAAATCTGATCCTCTACCTAACCCGACCGTTTCCCCCAGAAGCAAAGCGGAGGTCAGACGCTCTGCATGTGCATCAGTTGGAACAGCCTCCAGCATGAAACAGGCAGATTGATGCACAGCTGAATATTATATGTTTGTTTGCGATTTCTAGTCTTAATGAGCTGTTTGAAGAAGCTGATATTTTTGTTAACATTTTCGAACATTAGGGTCACAGACATATTGAGAACATACGTAGACATTGCATCGTTGGGTGAGAAGCGTGTCGACAGAGCGGCCATCTTAGGTCAGACCAAGCTGCTGTCAGAGACAACCAGACTGTAGAGAAGTTTAGCCAATTCTATCAGGACAAAAAGCCTTTAGTTACACACATTATAAATTTACCATTCACTATGATTTGACAAAAAATACTTTGACAATAACAAAAAATTTAAATAAATAAAAAAAAATGTAATAATAACTTTACTAAATCAGAATACAAAGTTTTCTCTATAAATCATATTACTCATTATTACAGTACAACTGTTAAAAACAAATGACAATAATAATATACTGTATACATATATATTTATATATTTTATTTTATATAAACATATAACATTTATATAATTTAATGTTATAATGTATTGATAAAAAACATTGTGTTTATCATATTAATTTTAAAATGTTTAAATAGTTTTTAATGTGAATAAATATGTGTAATTTAACAGAAAAGCCATTTTAAAATGTGTTTTGTTGTTTTAAGGCGTGATGACATGTAAGAGATTATTGCAACATTATCTTTGACTCGTCTTTCATGTGACTAAAATGAGATCTGATCATTCTGTCAGCTGTCTGAACTGTGGTCTGACCCAAGATGGCCGCCCTATAGGCACATCAAATGAAGTGTCCATTTATTATTTTCTATATGAACATATCTGAGCTAAATAACGCTAAATGTCAAACTAAGCCCCGCCCCTAACGGTACATTGATTGATTGATTGATCTCACAGTGGACAAATTGACTTATTACTCGTTACCATGGCACCGCCCACTTTGGTAGCCTTTTTTAGCAGAGAGCTCTCCTCGCAAAGCATGATGGGATTTGCTGTCACAGCGACCCGCTGTCTCCATAGGCTGTCGCTACCCGACATGGCACATGCATCGCACGGTGGAGGAGGAGTTAGGTGATCAACAGACCAAAGAGCAGTGATCACTATAGTTCACTATAGAGTCCCCGCTCTATATAGTGATGGAGGGATTTAGGGGTTAGGGCGGACGGATCTGATCAAATGGTTGCGTTGATGCAGGAGGCTAGCAGGGTCAGAATAAGCTCTGCTTTACTGGAGGAAAGGAAAGGGTTGAAATGACGTGACAGAAGGAGGAAGGAGCCGAACCAAAGAGCCTGAAACCTGGACTAGCTGTCTGTGAGGACCTGGGTCTGGGTACCGGACCGCAGCTGTGAGGGAAGGACAGAGCTAAAACTAAAACCCAGAGTCCTCCTGTCATCCAAGGAAGGAGTTGCTGACTTTGCAGCAGAACTTTGTCCTGGATGGATCTTCCTGTTCTGTTATGCTGCTGTCACCCAATCATCAAGCTTCTACAGGAAAAGAAATCAGTCAGACACAGGAAATCAGAGCAGGTCACTGCTGACATGAAAGCTGCTTCTAGCTGCCATGATGGAACCAAACATGAACATTACATCACCTGAATGGTGTCATGTTCTGGTTCTGCATTTCTAGCTTCTGCTTTTTACTCTTTCCTGACATGTTGCTCAAGGTACAAGAATGTTGCCATGGTGATAAGAGTTGACAGGCTGATCATGGGACATTAGACAGATGGATTCACCGTCTGCATATATAGGATCCTCAAGCAGCATTCGCTTCTGCTGGATGTTGACGAGTCGTTGAGTTTATTTCTCTTTGCAGGAACCAACCTTCGCACAACAATGGTTGTTTTATCTGTGTGTCTGTTCTCAATTCATTCTATTCAGTCTATTTCTATAGCTCCAATTCACATCATGTCATCTCAGGTCACTTTCCAGTTCACCAGATCATCCAGTCAGATTGATTCAAAGTTTTCTATCTAAGGAAAACCAGGTGATTGCATCGACTCATTGACTCTTCAGCAATCCCTCACACTAAGCATGCTTGTAGCGACAGTGGAGAGGAAAAACTCCCTTTGAACAGGAAGAAACCTCCAGCAGAACCAGGCTCAGTGTGAGCGGCCATCTGCTGAGGCCCACTGGGGTTCAAGGAGACAGAAGCAGACATAGAAAAAGAAGCATAGATACAAAAGGCAACTGTCAACCAGCTCCACAGGCGGCCCCGTCCAGGAAACACACAGCCAGGCAGACGAGCTCCGAGCCAGCTCCCATGTCAGAGGATGAAGAGAGCACATCCAGTTAGTCACAGTCAGAGAAACAGGACTACACTGGAAAACAGGCCAAGCTCCAACATCTAGAAACAAAGGTGTTGATGGCAGCAGCACAGCTGATATTTCTCTCCAGGATGGAGTCACAGCCAAACAGGAACAGACCAGATGAAGCTACTATGAGAAAAAGCAGAGAGAGCAGAACGTTAGAGATTGAACTAACAGATTCTGCAGAGTGGGAGAATAGAGATAGAATGAAGCAGAATGATGAAAAAGGGGTCCCTATGTCCTCCAGCAGTCTAAGCCTATAGCAGCAGAACTATAGAGATAGATCAGGATAACCTGATTATTCTGGATTAAATATGAGAAAGGTAGAAACAGGGAAGCATCAAACCATATCCAGCCAAGATGTTGGTCATTTCTCAGCACCAAACAGGGAAGATTTATCCTGTTCAGTGGAGAAGGTCCAGATAAATGTTTAGACTTAACCGAATGCTACAGCAATGGAAACCCCTGCTGATGGAAGCTCACTGGGCCTTCAAACTGCATCAGAACTAATCACACAATTCAATCTTTTTAATGTTCAAAAACCAAAACCCAGAACCTGGGCTTCAAACTGCACCGTTACACCCTGATAGGAAGGAATAAAACGCCTAAGATGTCAGAAGTCTGCATCATGTACCTGCAGCTAACAGTCCATCACTAGCACCCATTGGTCCAGATTTTTACCCAAAAGCTTTAATAATTCAAAGAAATGTAATGGTTGATGTGATTTATGAAATAAACCATCAGAGGTGCAACTATTCTGTGCTGAATGTTTAGGGGCCCTTCTGGCCCCAGATGGGGTTGAGATGGATCCCTGGAGGAGACTAATGTACGCTGTTTTAATTTATGATGAAATGCATTTTATATCTTTATGTAATGGTTCTGCTGACAGTTTGTCATCAATCTGTGGGAAGTTTAACGAGGATCAGGCATCTAGTTTCACTGTGAGTGAGTTTGTGGACTTCCTGATAGTAAAGAATTACAATAGTCCAGCCTTGAAGTAACAAATGCATGGACTAGTTTCTCAGCATCACCCCTGGACAGGAGATTGCTCATTTTTGCAATATTCCTCAGATGAAAGAAGGAAATTCTAGAAACCTCTTTGATCTGGGATTTAAATGACAGGTCCTGATCAAAAATAACACCAAGATTTTTTACTTTATTATCTGAAATCAGTTTAATCCCATCCAAATGAAGTGACTGGCTAATCAGCTTCTTTTTCAGAGGCTCTGGTCCAAAGACTATAACTTCTGTTTTGTCTGCATTCAGAAGCAGAAAGTTAAGAGTCATCCAGGTTTTTCTGTCTTCAGACATGCCTGTAATCTATGTAATGGGTTAGCTTCATCTGGATTTATAGACAGATATAGCTGGGTATCATCAGCATAACAGTGGAAATTAATCCCATGCTGTCTAATAACTCTACCAATTGGGAGCATGTATAAAGTAAAGAGAATTGGTCCTAGCACTGATCCCTGTGGTACTCCACAGGTAACCTTTGAGCGTGTTGAAGATCTATCATTAACATGAACAAACTGAATTCGATCAGATAGATAAGATTTAAACCAGTCTAGTGCTGTTCCTTTAATTCCAACAAAATATTCAAGTCTTTCTAAAAGAATATTATGATCAACTGTATCAAATGCAGCACTGAGATCCAACAGGACGAGCACAGATACAAGTCCATTATCTGAGGCCATAAGAATATCATTAGTGACTTTCACCAGAGCTGTTTCAGTGCTATGATGAGCTCTAAAGCCAGACTGAAACTCTTCAAAAAGTTCATTATGGTGGAAGTGATCGCACACTTGTTTGGCAACTACTTTCTCAAGAATTTTGGATAAGAAAGGAAGATTGGATATAGGTCTATAATTGACCAAGTCATCTGGGTCAAGAGACGGTTTCTTAAGCAGAGGTTTAATTACAGCAACCTTAAAAGCTTTAGGTACATATCCCTGTGACAGAGATAGATTAATCACATCTAAAATGGAGGAGGAGATCAAAGGGAATACCTCCTTAAATAACCTGGTTGGAACTGGATCTAACATACAAGTTGAAGGCTTAGATGAAGACAATAATTTTGCTAATTCAGAGAGTTCAACTGGATCAAAGCAGTCTAAACCCGGTTCAGATTCCATGACTACCTCAGGTACAATCGCGGATAGAGGAGTGCTTATGATCTTATTTTTAATAAGATCAATCTTATTTATAAAGAATCCCATAAAATCATTGCTGCTAAGAGCAGGTGGAATGGACGGTTCAACAGAGCTATGGCTCTGGGTGAGTTTGGCAACTGGATTAAAAAGAAATCTAGGATTATTCTTATTCTCCTCTATTACTGAGGTGAAGTATGCTGCTCTTGCTTTACAAAGGGTCCTCTTATACAGCAGTAAACTATTTTTCCAGGCTAGGAAGGACTCCCGCAGGCCTGTGGAGCGATATTTTCTCTCCAGTTTCCTAGCATTTTGCTTCAAAGTACGCAGCTCTGCATTAAACCAAGGAGCTGTGTTGTCTAAGGCAGTACCATCCAGAACCACCACCATCCAGAACCACCACCATCCTGAACCGATAGCTTTTCTGCCAGCTGAGCTTCAGGACAACCTCAGAGGTCTCTCCTCAGTCTGATTCTGACCTCTGAACCTTTTTTGTCCTCGACTCACTTCAACTTCCCTTGAAAGGATGATTTACAGCCGGCTGTAGCAGGAAAGTCCTCAGTCTGTCTGAACAATGACATTTTCTGATCAGAGAGTCGAGAGGAATGAACCATCAGCAGAGGAGCAGGGAGCTGGCTCTGGAGGTTCAGCAACCAGATCCAGCAGAAGCTTCCTGTTGACCAACTTTCAACAGAGAAGAAGAAAAGTGGATCTGATTGAGGTGAAGAAGAAAGACGCTTTTCTGGAAAACCTTCAGCTGACCTCCATGGATCCAGAGGATCTGATCTGGTCTAAGAGACCAAGAAGCTTCAAACCCTCCCAGCAGCCAGTGACCCATATTTGAACAGTGAGTCATCACATCTGTGCCCCCCCACCCCATTCCAGTGTTTGGTTCTACCAGAACTTCTCTCCACTCTGAACGGTCCGTCCATCAAACTCACCCAGAGTCCTGAGAAGCCGCGCTGGCCTCCATCACGCCTCCTCCGTCCAACGGTTCTCCTGCTCCATGGAAAACTCTGCCTCCTGGGGTTTCTTCTCCTGCTGATCGAGCAGCACTGAAACAGGGAAAACAGTAGAAGGCGGCAGGAAAATGTGAGTGTGTGTCAGCGCCCCCCCTCCCTGACTCTCTGCTCCACTTCCTGAGCTCTGTGAGGAAGGAAGAGGCCGAGCTCTTTGGTCAGACTTCCTCCGTCTGTCTCTGTCTTTCTTTCTTTCTCTCTGCAGCGTTTCCTTCTCTGGGTCTCTGTCCAAAACTTCACTTCCTTTTACAGAATCATCAGAATTAACTTCCTGCACCTTTAAATCATAAAGCCTTCTGCTGAAACTCAGCCCCTCTAACATGCTCCTTCCCCTCCTCCCCTTTGCTTTTAAAGTTTTCCAGATGCCTCCTTCCAGACTGAGGAATGTCCTCCACGCCTGCTGCAGGGCGGACGCTCAGCTTGCCTCACAGCTCGACGCGTCTTCAACGCAGAACAAATGAGGAAGACCTTAACATGGCTGCTGACCCAGAGGACGCGGCCCACCAAACCACAGAAACACGCCTCTCCCTCCAAACCAAATATGCTTCCTATTAATAATTCCTAGTATGAAGAACACTAAAGTGCTGCTATAGTGAAGGCTTCAGGAGGAATTTGCATGCACCCCCCCTTCATACACACCAAAGAGCAGCCCAATGAGGTGTCTGCAGCTGCTTCCTGTGTGAACACCACTTGTTATGCTGTGCACGCTCTGCCGGTGGACCCCCAGCGGTCCTGCTCAATCAAACATGACAACCAGGTGTGAAGTGACCTGATCTGATGCCGAGCTGGCAGCCAGTCACCACCAGAGGGAGCCAGAGAATGGAGTCTGTCCACTTTGACCTCAGCTCTCTCTGTGCCCTGACCTCTGGCTGGTTGACCTGATCTGACCTTACCTGCAGCCTTCCTGTTCTCCTGAAGATGATCCACCTGCTTCTATCTCTCCTAGAGCTTTACTGGGACAGCATGGTGGCCTGGTGGTTTCGGCATAGAGCTGGGAATCCAGAGGTCCACTCCCAGAGCCTGCCACTCTGAGTCACCTAGCCAGCCCCTTAACCCCACACTGCTCCCCGGGCGCCGCACAATGGCAGCCCACTGCGCCGGGCGATGGGAAAGAAGGAGAAGACCATGAGAAAAAGAGAGCAGAGAAAGTGTGGACTGCTGGAAGAACTGCGGTGAACTGGTGAAAGAAAAGTGAAATGGCGTGCTCAAAGATGACCCTGCACATTTAGAGGATGTTTGGCTCAACCTGCTGCTGTGAAGCAGGATTCTCCACCATGAACAGAATCAACAATAAATCTGGATCCAGGCTCAAAATGAGCTCCTTGATATGTGCTTGAGAATGGCTTAGTCTCCGGTTAAACCCAGGTTTAAAGCCTTGCAGGGCAGCCTAAAGCCCACTGCCAGCATTAAGACAGAAAAAAGAAAGAAAAGAACAAACCATCAGTTCAGGGGTTTGAGAAAATATGGGAATCAGGAAATTATCTATAAACCAAACTGAACGATTGTTGATCTCTACTTTAAAAACAGTTTAGATTTTAAAATGGAAAAATTTTCTATTTCTTTTTTTTTATTGAAAAATTCAATGCATAACATGGATGCATAAACACCTCATTTTATTTCAGTGTTAAATTCTGTTTAAAGTAACAGATTATAATTAAAAATGTCTCCAGATTTTTACTGGTTTATGATTTTCTTTATTCAGGTTTTTAATTGGTTACTCCTGCAATATACCTTTTATCTAGAAAGCACAGATGTTTAAATAGATGCGTCTATCTGTTGGCAAAGGCTGTAGGAAAGTAGAGTTTGTCTTTATTTAGGAAATATGAATGTTGTGCTCGTTAATTTTGCTCTTGGAACAGTGTAGAGCAGGCATCCCCAAACTCGGTCCTGAAGGCCCCCTGTCCTGCAGGTTTTAGAGGTTTCTCTGCTTCAGCACAGCTGGTTATAATGATTGCAGTAGACCAAACTCCTGTTAATCAGCTTTCATTTAAAATCAGCTGTGCTGGAGCAAAGAAACCTCTAAAACCTGCAGGACAGGGGGCCTTGAGGACCGAGGTTGGGGATGCCTGGTTTAGAGGATCCGGTGCCTATCAGCTATCAGTGTACGTTGGTTATTGCCTGGCCACCCTTGTAAAAATGTTCTGGTTACGCCGTTGGCCTCACAGCTCATGTTTTGAAACAGATTTATTGAGTGTAGTTAAATCCTGGTCCTCTAAAATGTTTTTAATATAAAAAGATATGTTCTAAAGGAATAAAGAGAAGAACAAAAGGAGGGGAGGTCTAATGTGCATAAGGATTAAAGACCAGGACCAGAACGGCAGCAGCATCAGAAAATGCAAACAAAAGATCCAACGTTGGTATGATGATTAAAGAGAAACTCAGATCTGATTTAAATCAGGCAGAAACTCTTTTTTTATGAGCCAATTCAACTTGAGTGAGAGCTGCAAACTGGAAGGAGTTATAGCCAGGATCAGAGGGAACCTGAGGGCCAGGGGCGTCCCTGGAGAGGCTCCTGGACCGCTGACCAGGCCTGATACTCCATGAGACCCAGACCCAGCAGAACAGCAGGAAATGCATATTCATTTAATCTAAGTAGTCTGAATGGTGATATAATGGAGGAGGCGGCCTCAGAATGATCTGCTCTGAACTCAGCCAGTCGTCTTTGTTTCCGCAGAAACGGCTCGGTGATTCATCTGTTTACCAGGAACATCTGAGGGATTGGATGGTCTTTAGGAGTTCTTTATGGATGATGATGAGGGAGGGATTAAGACCAGGGGAGCAGATGTCTGTTAACAGCTTGCGATGGGAAAAAGTCTGACTATTATGAGTTCATGGCAAAGATGGGAATAAAGGAGCAGTAACCAGGGCTGGATAAGAGGCGCAGTGGGACATCAGGTTAGCGCTGCTCCTAATGCTCAGCCACTTTTATTCACATTCATCTGAACTACCTGCTAAAATGTTCAGCTGCGGTCGTTCATCCATCTTTATTGTTAAACCACTGAACCAGTGGAGACGCTAAACTGGGATTACTGTGACAGAATCCAACATGGCCGCCAGTCCCAAAACTGGATTACCATCCTCCTCGAGCCCCGCAATCAGCAATGTTTCCTTCAGGTGGTTTGTTAACATTAGAACACTGTTACTAAGATGTTCCACATTTCCTGTAAAACAAACAATAAACAGATTTTAATGGGAAAGTTTAACAGAAAAGTTCAAAGGATGGAGTTGGATAAGCCGGCGTTCTATCAGACCACCATGCTCATAGTCAATACACGTTAATCACTTTAGTTTTGTACGAAACATCCACTTTAAACTACCTCAAAGGGTGCGTACAAAAAAACGATTTAATTACTTACTTTTGGGTGTTTTTTAAAGTGTATGGGGATCTGACCTTAAATTGTTTTTTTTTTTTTTGTACATGACTAAAGGGATACACACCTGTCGAGTCCTCAGGTCAGTTCAAACTAGTCCGGATCCAGGTTCTTGAAACCTGAATTCCTTTATTTAAGCACTAGCAGCTTTATTTTTTAAGGGAGGGGACAGGGAGTGGGACTGAGAGGCGGTTTTAGGCTGGCAGGTACACAGCAAAGGTCAAGGTGTGGAAAACTAAAACCTCATTGCATCCATTGGGGGGCGCTATGATCCAGACACATGGATATTTTTTGGGAAGTAAATGTTCTGATCGAAGTTTCCAGCCGCATTACCTGTTTCCTCGTTAGCAGCAGCGGTCGCCTCTGACATCACTGCAGGTAAACGAAGCTTCCTCCAATCCAGACAAAGGCTCAGAGTTGACCTCAGGGTTTTTCCTCAGACAGATGCATGACTTTTCCTGTGTTTACCTCCAGCAGACAGACTAACGCAGTCAACCCAGAGCCGAGCTGCATGGTAAAAAGTAGAGTGAGTCAGACTCCATCCTGTCAATCACACCCAGCATCCACTGGCCCAGTTTTAGCAGGCCGGCTGATGTAAGCAGCCTCAGTCGGCTGAATGCAGGGAGACGTTGAGCTGTTAGGAACTGTATATTACTGCTTTATTAAAAAACAGTAATGTTTTCACCCTCCCAGTGCCTCATTGGACCTGAGGACTTGATGCTTTGTGGGTTTCCATGGTGACAGTTGCATATAGAATAAACTATCTTTTTAAAGTTTTAAGCCACCAAATCCACACACAAAATTTTCTGTAAAACAAAGCCAAAGATGTTTTTTTATTCTCCTGGATTTTCAAACAAAGCCGTAAATGTTCCTCAGGGTCAGAGGTGAGTTTCTGGCTTCTGCCTCGGGTCTCCGTCCTTTAAAGATGGAAGAAACTGAGCTGATCAATGCTTCGCCTGCAGTCCCCTACTCAGGAGCAGCAAAACCATCCATCCATCCATCCATCCATCCATCCATCCATCCATCCATCATCCATCCATCCATCCATCCATCCATCCATCCATCCATCCATCCATCCATCATCCATCCATCCATCCATCCATCCATCCATCCATCCATCCATCCATCATCCATCCATCATCCATCCATCATCCATCCATCCATCCATCCATCATCCATCCATCCATCCATCCATCCATCCATCCATCCATCCATCCATCCATCCATCCATATTCCATCCATCATCCATCCATCCATCCATCCATCCATCCATCCATCCATCCATCCATCCATCCATCCATCCATCATCCATCCATCCATCATCCATCATCCATCCATCCATCATCCATCCATCCATCATCCATCCATCCATCATCCATCCATCCATCATCCATCCATCCATCCATCCATCCATCCATCATCCATCCATCCATCCATCCATCCATCCATCCATCCATCCATCCATCATCCATCCATCCATCCATCCATCCATCCATCCATCCATCCATCCATCCATCATCCATCCATCCATCATCCATCCATCCATCATCCATCCATCCATCATCCATCCATCCATCCATCATCCATCCATCCATCATCCATCCATCCATCCATCCATCCATCCATCCATCATCCATCCATCCATCCATCCATCCATCCATCCATCCATCCATCATCCATCCATCCATCCATCCATCATCCATCCATCCATCATCCATCCATCCATCCATCCATCCATCCATCCATCATCCATCCATCCATCATCCATCCATCCATCATCCATCCATCCATCCATCATCCATCCATCCATCCATCCATCCATCCATCCATCATCCATCATCCATCCATCCATCCATCCATCCATCCATCCATCCATCCATCATCCATCCATCCATCCATCCATCCATCCATCCATCCATCCATCCATCCATCATCCATCCATCCATCCATCCATCCATCATCCATCCATCCATCCATCCATCATCCATCCATCCATCCATCCATCCATCCATCCATCCATCATCCATCCATCCATCCATCCATCCATCCATCCATCATCCATCCATCCATCCATCCATCCATCCATCCATCCATCCATCCATCCATCCATCCATCCATCATCCATCATCCATCCATCCATCCATCCATCCATCCATCCATCCATCCATCCATCATCCATCCATCCATCCATCCATCCATCCATCCATCATCCATCCATCCATCCATCCATCATCCATCCGTCCATCCATCCATCCATCCATCCATCCATCATCCATCCATCCATCATCCATCCATCCATCCATCCATCATCCATCCATCCATCCATCCATCCATCCATCATCCATCCGTCCATCCATCCATCCATCCATCCATCCATCCATCATCCATCCATCCATCCATCCATCATCCATCCATCCATCATCCATCCATCCATCCATCCATCCATCCATCATCCATCATCCATCCATCCATCCATCCATCCATCATCCATCATCCATCCATCCATCCATCCATCCATCCATCCATCCATCCATCCATCCATCATCCATCCGTCCATCATCCATCCATCCATCCATCCATCCATCCATCCATCCATCCATCCATCCATCATCCATCCATCCATCCATCCATCCATCCATCCATCCATCCATCCATCATCCATCCATCCATCCATCCATCCATCCATCCATCATCCATCCATCATCCATCCATCATCCATCCATCCATCCATCCATCATCCATCCATCCATCCATCCATCCATCCATCCATCCATCCATCCATCCATCCATCATCCATCCGTCCATCCATCCATCCATCCATCCATCATCCATCATCCATCCATCCATCCATCCATCCATCCATCCATCATCCATCATCCATCCATCCATCCATCCATCCATCCATCCATCCATCCATCCATCCATCATCCATCCATCCATCATCCATCCATCCATCCATCCATCCATCATCCATCCATCCATCCATCCATCCATCATCCATCCATCCATCCATCCATCCATCCATCCATCCATCCATCCATCCATCCATCCATCCATCATCCATCCATCCATCCATCCATCCATCCATCCATCATCCATCCATCCATCCATCCATCATCCATCCATCCATCCATCCATCCATCCATCCATCCATCATCATCCATCATCCATCCATCCATCCATCCATCCATCCATCCATCATCCATCCATCCATCCATCCATCCATCCATCATCCATCCATCCATCCATCCATCCATCCATCCATCATCCATCCATCCATCCATCCATCCATCCATCCATCCATCCATCCATCATCCATCCATCATCCATCCATCCATCCATCCATCATCCATCCATCCATCCATCCATCATCCATCCATCCATCCATCCATCATCCATCCATCATCCATCCATCCATCCATCCATCCATCCATCCATCATCCATCCATCATCCATCCATCCATCCATCCATCATCCATCCATCCATCCATCCATCATCCATCCATCCATCCATCCATCCATCCATCCATCCATCATCCATCCATCCATCCATCATCCATCCATCCATCCATCATCCATCCATCCATCCATCCATCCATCCATCCATCCATCCATCCATCATCCATCCATCCATCATCCATCCATCATCCATCCATCCATCATCCATCCATCCATCATCCATCCATCCATCCATCCATCCATCCATCCATCATCCATCCATCATCCATCCATCCATCATCCATCCATCCATCATCCATCCATCCATCCATCCATCCATCCATCCATCCATCATCCATCCATCCATCCATCCATCATCCATCCATCCATCCATCATCCATCCATCCATCCATCATCCATCCATCCATCCATCCATCCATCATCCATCCATCCATCCATCCATCCATCCATCCATCATCCATCCATCCATCCATCATCCATCCATCCATCCATCCATCCATCCATCCATCATCCATCCATCCATCCATCCATCCATCCATCCATCCATCATCCATCCATCCATCCATCCATCCATCCATCCATCCATCCATCCATCATCCATCCATCCATCCATCCATCCATCCATCCATCATCCATCCATCCATCCATCCATCCCTCCATCATCCATCCATCCATCCATCATCCATCCATCCATCCATCCATCCATCCATCCATCATCCATCCATCCATCCATCATCCATCCATCCATCCATCCATCCATCATCCATCCATCCATCCATCCATCCATCCATCATCCATCCATCCATCCATCCATCCATCCATCCATCATCAGTCTTTCAGAGAAGCTAAGCTAACCTACAGGAATCTTTAGTTTTTCAGAGGATTCGATCATTTTCATAATTGACTGCATCCATATTGATCTTTTCTTCTATCTTAGTGAAGATTTTTTTATTTATTTATTAATACTTAGCCTTTCCTGATCACAACTCAAATGAACTCAAGGTGTTTTTTAACAATGTATAAATAATAACTACAATATAACTGATAATGCTGATCATCTTGTCTTCGGTCATTAGAGGGTTGCACACTCTAATTAAAGTTGTCCCCTGCATCGATGTCTAAGGCACCGGCAGGCTGCTGCTGCACTCAGGGAGCCTTCTGGGGCTTCTTTGTGGTTTTTAGAGGAAACCTAGTGTTGCTATAGATGTCTGTGACCAATCATAGTCCCTCGTGGTAGATGCCTCCACTCTGTGTGAAAACAAGACTTTATAGCAGTGCAGGTGAAACCGTCTGTGCACGGACCACTCAGATAAACACGGCAAAAAAAGAACCAAATGATGCTGCAGCTGCTGATGATCATCATGGTGCCTTTAAACTGGGCTGCACAACATGTGAGAATCCTTTGTTGGTCTTTCTTTCTGTAGTTCTCTGTGCTGCCGCCTCCACGCCGATACATGTTGCCTTAACGCTGAGGTGAAGAGTGGGAGGCAGAGGGCAAACTGAGAGGCCTACGAGAGGGATGGAGAGCCGCAGAAGAAAAGAGTGTGTGGGAGACCGAGGCAGAGCTTCACATAGAGAGAGAGACTAGATAGATAGATAGATAGATAGATAGATAGATAGATAGATAGATAGATAGATAGATAGATAGATAGATAGATAGATAGATAGATAGATAGATATGCTTAGATAGATAGATATGCATAGATAGATACATAATACAGATTGAGATGGATAGAGGCTATTTTGTGGCTCCAAAGTCTTTAGAGGCTCCACAGCTACAAGCAATGCAAATAGGAGGCAGATATAAGAAGAGAAAGAGGAAGAAAGGAGAGATGGAGGGAGGCTGAAGTGAGGTAAATAGAAACTGGAAGGGAGAGCAGGAGGAGGAGGAGGAGGGTTTGCGTCGGTGTGTTGGTTGGCAGAGAGAGCTTGTCAAAAAAAAAACCCTCTGACAGAAGGCATGATTCACAGCAGAGCCAGAGAGAAGCAGAGAGGGAGGGAGACAAGCGACAGAACAACAAACGGCAGGAAGAGGTAGAGAAGGAAGGGATGCAGGAGAGACCCGAGCAGAAAGGATGCTGATGATGAGAGCGCATCGCCAGGATGGAGCTACAAGCACTACTGCTCCGGATTCACCCAGTTATTCCCCGACTGCGACCATGTTGATCAGGTTCTGACTGTCGTCCATCCTGTGGTTCTGTGTGTGTGTGTGTGTTGTGGGGGGGGGGGGGGGGGGGGGGGGGGGGTGTAGAGCAGGGGGAGGCAGCAGTGACAGAGCGGAGCAGAGGAAGGAGAGGGTCTCCTCTATCAATAGGCTCCTTTGACACAGGTTTCCATCACTGCTGCATGTCAATGAGGCGCCGGCGATTTTATCCTGCAGTTAAACTGATATTTATTGATGTCATCAACATTCCAGATGTTTCTCATGTTCAGTTTTCTTCTCATTAGCTATTAGCTGCTGTAACTTCTCAGCGCTGAGGGAATGGTTGTTCTGAGGCGTCTGTCTCCAGAGGGATGGTGGATTGAAGGGGAAACATGTTTGGTCAGGGTGTGTTATAAAGCTTTCTTTGGTTTTATTCATCTAAATCAAAGTCTTTCAGTTTATCCATTTATTTAAATGTTAGAATCTAAACATCTTTCATTGTGCGACTGCTAGGTGACGGTTCCTCTAAGATACAACTTCCTTAAAGTTCCCCACAGGAATTACTGCGCGTCTAAATTTAGCTCTGCGTTTGGCTCATCCATGCAGGCTGAGATTCCAGCTTTTCTTTCCTTACCTGCAGGAGCAATGAGATGTGGGACATGCTGGGATAAGCCAAGGATGAATATGTGATGCTAAAAGGGATTAGAGTGGAAATTAGACTGTTGTAGTTTATCCTAAAAATCACCCATAGGATACAGTTCCTGTCTTTCTAGGTAAATAAACCATAAACACCTGTTCTCCAAATAACCAGAGGTTCCTGGAAATCAGAAATCTGTCAGGGAGAGTCTGATGCTTTGCTCCAGTCCTGGTGTCACAATCCAACATGGCTCCCAGGAAGTGGCGGGACAAAGTTTTTGGTTGATTTTGTTCGCATTAAATCCTTTGAACTTATGGCTCTGATGAACCTCTGAGCAAAATATGAGAGGAAAGATGATGCTGGTCCATATCAGGTCACCACTGGAGTTCAACATGGCTGCCAACCATTGGACTGAATGACGTCATATTAAACATGATGTCCCACAACTGGAAGCGACATGCTGTGCAGAGTTCAAATGAAGGAAGCGAATGTCATTTGCATTTCAGACAGGATTCATTTCGACTTCTTCACTGAAACCGAACTTTTATAGAAGTTAGAGGATCAACTTCAACTTTTTCCTCCAGTAGAAATTTAAAAGTACCATTTTTAAAACTACTTAAAGTATAAAAGTGAAAATAATACAGAAAATAAACTGTTAAGGCAGGGGTCATTGATGATGTCACGGGCTCGGGACACGCAGCGCTGGGATGAAATGTCTTTCATGGAGGGAAGAGGAGCCCCCATGATCCTCTCTGCTGTTCTCACCTTCTTCCAGTCTGAGGCGCTGCAGCCTCCACACCACACAGTGAGACAGCTGCTCAGAACGCTCTCTATGGGGGGGAGGATGGGGGGGGCAGGAAGTCCAAGCGCTTCTGGGCCCTTTGGACCAGTGAGGTGGTGTTTCCAGTCCAGGTGAGGGTGTCTGTGATGAATGTGGTGCTGCTGACCACCTCTACAGCTGAGCTGTTGATGAGCAGTGGAGCGTGGTTAGGCCGCTTCTTCCTGAAGTCCACCATGATCTCCTTGGTCTTCTCCACCTTCAGGATCAGGCTGTTATCTCTGCTCCACCAGCTGCTCCACCTCCTCTCTGTAGTCCAGGTCGTTGTCGTCTCTGATGAGGCCCACCGCCGTGGTGTCGTCTGCAAACTTCACCGTGTGATCGGTGGTGAACCTGGGGACGCAGTCGAGTGTCATCAGGGTGAACAGCAGGGGGCTCCGGACGCAGCCCTGAGGGGAGGGGCTTAGACTGATGACATCAGAGGTCCGACCCGGACTGACTGAGGTCTGTTGGTGAGGAAGTCTAGCAGCCAATAGCAGAGGGGTGTATTGAAGCCCAGCTGTTCCAGTTTGCCCATCAGATGCTGTGGGATGATGGCGCTGAAAGCTGAACTGAAGTCCAGGAACAGCATCCATCGTAGGTGTTCTTCTCCTCCAGGTGTGCCAGGCTCAGGTGGAGAGCAGCAGAGATGGCGTCCTCAGTGGAGCGGTTCCGTCGGTAGGCGAACTAGAGCGGCAAAAAATACCAACAACAATTAATATCCTATGCATTTATTATAGGGAAGAAAAATAGTCTTGATGTTTTGGAGAAAATCAGAGCTTCCTTTGGTTCTATTGTGGCTGGAGGAACTGGCTAGGCTTTGTCATTTGGAGAGAATTCGGTTCTCATTAGCAAATAACTTTAATCGATACGATAGAACTTGGCAACTCCTTCGGCTAAATGTTGAAAACTCGATTTGAAAAGAATTTGATTTGATTCTCGGTGTAATAAGATATAAGTCTGAGGGAAAGGGGTGGTTAAATTATGTCACTTTTATTTTGTTTTGTCTTTGTTTTATGTTCACCTCAAAAAGAGGATTTTTTTTTATTTTTGTGGTTTAATTTTTCATATCTGATTCCTCAATAAAACTTTGATACAAAAATGAATTGTTGTTATTAGGCTGCATCATTTATCCTGTGTACAATTATTAAATGCAGTAGCTATAATCTGGTTAAAGCAGTTTATTGTAAGGACAACGCTTCACAGGAAACATCAGAAACAAGATTATTTTCCTGTTTAAAAGCTGCTGGTTTTTAAGATGCTTTCCATGGTCTTAATGTTCTTTGTTTTTCTGCAGGAGCCATTAATCATCAGAGCCCAGCAGAATGCACCTCGCAGGTCCGGCTGGATCCCACCGTCCGTCCAACTGGCTGTTTTCTGTTGATTTGTGTCAAACGGACAAACGCTCTGCTGGAAGGACATTTAATTGGCTCTAAACAGAACAATAAACACAATGCTGCCATGATGTGAGGAGAGTGGGAGGGAAGATGAGCTTCCAAAGTGAAAATGGCTGCTTCTGTTTTTTGTTTTTGTGCTTTTTGGATCTAATTGGAAAATGATTCTTCAGTTTGAACTTCATGGTGTTTATGATGCTCTTCTGACATGGAGTCTTCGACAGAAGGACGTTTGTTGAACTTTCAAGCTTCAATGGGAAGAATCTTCTGACCCCTCCAGAAAACAGATGGGACATTGTTAAGTTGTGAACTGGAGATTTTTAAACAGGGACTTTGGTTGATGTCTCATACGGTCTTCCTGAGGAACGCTGCTGCACGTCTCGCACAGTCTGCTGTAGTTTGAAAAACATTTTTACCCAAATTCAGTCCAGAAAAAGACCTCACAATTCGCTCTTCAAGCTGTAGACGTGCCTCCCACCAACCCCCCCCACCAAACATGGGCAAGCCTCTCAGCCGTCCGGGGTGTTTCAGGAAGAGCTCCTGCTGCCTGGAGAAACACGGCCTAGGGGATGGGGGAGTGGGAGGCCGGGATTTGGGGATGGAGGGGGGTTATGGGGATGGTTACGTGCCTCAGAGATCCATTTATGACACCATGTGCATCAACCAGCAGATTGACAACCATCACCACCACTCTGGGGGGTTGGTGAGGCGGGATGGAGGTGGAGACGGGAGCTTTAGCTACTCCATGAGTGGCTCTCTGAGAGTGAGCAGGTCAGACATGTTTGATCCTCAGCCACGCTGTTTGACTCCAAACCCGTCCTTTGTCCAGCGCCTGGATGAGAGAGCCATCTATGACTCCCTGAAGCTGGGAGCAGAGGACATAGATGGCTGTCACCCTCAGGGCCATTTGAACCGATCCGTTTCTCCCTCCGTGTCCTCATTCTCTGCACCAGGAGTGTCCTCCTCATCAAAGAAACACCACAATCACCACCATCACCATGGAGACAGCACAAAAAGCAGAGAGAGCCGTCATTCCTGGAAAGCAATGTCATCTCCAAAGCCCTTGGAGTGTGTGGAGATACCTACGCCAGAGATGATGGACAGAGGAGGAGGAGGAGGCTATCTGAATCCAGGCCACTACCCTGCTGCAGGCCAGTCCTCCTCTCTCACCTCCCCACTCATCTCTCCCTTCTCTGGCTCCCCTCTGTCGACAGGATACCACACTCCCGTATTTTTCTCTCCAGCCAAACCTCGTCCCAGTCAGAGCCAGAGCCTACGCTGCTCCCCTCCCCATGTGATCCAGCCAAGACATTATTCCCAAACCCAGAGCCTGAGGCTTTCCCCCCCACATGAGCTCAGAAGGTCCCCCTACAGGGCCCCCCTGGTCCAACTGTCTGCTCATGACCTGGAGCAGGACCTCAGGGAGCGAGGAAGTGGATGGGGCCGCGGTGAACGTGACAGGGACTGGGAGAGGGAGCGGGAACGGGAGATGGAGCGGGGATGGGCCCAGCGAGAGTGGGAGAGGGAGAGAGAGAGGGGAAGGCTTGAAAGGGAGAGAGCCAGAGAAAGGGAGAGAAGGGAGACATCCACTTTCGGGACCTTTGGATATGGCCGACCTGTTCCTCTGCGCTCCGACCGGGACTCTGTGTTTATAGAGTCCGACCACGGTTTGGACACGACTCCTCTGCTGCTGCCCCAGCCCTCAGCCTCCCCCTCCCCCTCCCCCAGTGGGGCTCCCAGAATGGGTACGGGAGCAGTAGGCAGGAACCGAGCTGGGTCAAAGGTCGGCCCTGAAGGTGTCGGTGGAGGGATGTTTTCTAGGTGCGACAGCGGGAGTGTTAGTTTGATGTTGGTGGACTGTAAGTCCGGGTGCGGGCCCAGATTAGTCAGTGAAGTCATAACTGGAAACATTTCTGAAGCCGAATTGAGGTCAGGTAACCAGGAGCACAATCAAGCTGAAAGCTGGAACAAATTTGACAACGGATCCAGGTCTAGTGTAAAGAACAAACCTGAAAAGAGGATGGGCTCCCAAGTGAAAACACGCCCTGGGGGTCGAGATCTGGAGGGAAAAGTGCAGTCAGGGATGGAGCATAAAGCGGAACACAAAAGATTAACAGAGAGTGTCGAGAAAACTGGTGGAGATAGAGCTAGACAAGAACGTCTACCTGAACCCAAGAAAACAAGCGTCAATGAGAAGAATGTTGATCCTGTTGACAAAGTTCAGTTTGAAACTACAGTCATTCATGAAAGCCAGCTGGAGCTTCAGCCAGCGGCTAAAATTAACTCCCAACCAGAGGAAAATAGGGTTGGAACAGAGGATGAACCTGAACTAACATCGAATGTTGTTTTAACATCTGAGTCCAGAGTAGAGGCTAAACCTGACCCTAAGATTGCTCCTGTTTCCAAGTCAGGGGCAAAGCCGGAGGCGGCGATCAGTGACGGAGGAGTGAAAGAGAGTGAGAGTGACAACCAGGCTGAAACCAAAGGGGAGCCTCAGCCAGGCTCCATGGCAGGAGATACACCTGAAACTGCACCTGTAGACCAGGAAGGGAAAAAGCTTGAAGACACTGACACGCCAAAATCAAGTCATGCTCTGAAAAGCTCCAGATCCAAGTCCAAATCATCCAAGTCCTGCTCCAGGTCTCGACCAGGCACAGCCACAGGGATGCGCCCAGGAGTGCTGAGCCCCAGAGAAAGCAAAAGGCTAGGAGACTTTGACTCAACTGCCCCACCTGAGGGCACTGAGTTCACCTGGCCTCGCAGAGTCATGGTCCGAAAGAGGACTGTCCGTCAGGGAGGGGCACTACACAATCTCCCTATCCTCCCTCCACTTCCTTCTGTACTGTCAGCACTGGAGAAGAGGCATCCACACCTGCGCCACGGTTCAGAGAACCCCTTATCGAATCTGATGAATCCCATTGTAGGACGATGCTCACTGAGGGAGCCGGCTCACCCGGAGCCAGGACAGGGCAGCGGTTTGGTAGGCCGAGCCTCCCTGAGGGAGCAGAACTTGGAGCACTGGAGGGTCTGCAGAGAGCAAGAGGAGCCCAGGAGGTCCAGAAGTCGTGACAAACGAGGGGAGCAGAATAAGGAGAAGGCAGAGAAACAGGAAAAGAAAGAAAAGGAAGAGAAGAAAGAAGAACCACTGAACAATGAGAAGGAAGCTCCATTGGACATCAAACAAGACAAGGTGGAGATGAAGGTGGAGGAAAAAAATCTGCAAAATAATTTGAAAAACAAGGAAAAGGAAAAAGAGACGGATCTAGAAATAAAGTCTGAAAAATTGGATGATATAGGAATACAAATTAAAGTTGGTTCAAAAGAAGTACAGGAGCAAGAAAATGGGGCAGAAAGCAAACTAAACCTAGAAGGTGAGGCAGATGGAAGATACAGAACGAATCCTGCAGTGGAAGGAGGTGTGGAGGGTTGGGACGCTGTTCTTGACATGGTCAACACGCTTTGGGATGACAGCTGGGAGAAACATGAAGCAGGTGGAGAAGATGCAGATTCCCCTCCAGGCTCCCTGCAGTGTTGGCCTCTCCTCCGGCCTCCCATCGGCTTTGGGGGCTCTCACCCTCCCTCCTCAGCAGCCTCTGAGCTCAGCCTCACAGAGCTGGAGAGGAGGGCCCGGGAGCTGGACTCGGACCTCGAACACCTGGATCTATCAGAGCCTCACAAAGATTTATACCAACCACCGATGGAACCAGGGAGGGAACGAGCCGACATGTACCAAACACATCCTGGGCCCCAAAGAGACAAGACCCCCCTTCACACAGGTATTCCAGGTGTAACCTACTCCATGTCTTTTGTTTAGACTTCCTTTCCTCCTTGTTTAGTCCATTCTGATCGTTCAGTGCATTTCAGTACGTTGTCATCTTACCTACTTCTCAGGACAATTGGGTCCAACTAATATCTAAGGGTTTAGACAACAACAAAATACATAAATTATAATTTACTACAATCAAAATTTAGTAATGTATCAGTATTTGATTAAAAAGTAATCTATGTAGAGTTATGTGGATTCTTTAACTATGCAACTCCTCCTCCAGAGCAAGCATGCAGTGGGATTGGATCAGAATGTCTGCATATTCATGCAAACAAGTTTTGGCGAAGGGGTGGCCTATGGTTAGGGCATGGTGCTTCGGTCCCAGAGGTTCTGAGTTCAAGCCCACTCCCACAGCCTGACACGTGAATGAAAACGGACATTTGACTGGACTTATAACAGAAAACATTACAAAAATAAAGACTGAAAGCATGTTAACAGGGTAAACTAGAGATGAAGACAAAGAACATCATCTGATGGAGGTTTCTTCCTGTTATAAGGGAGTTTTTCCTCTCCACTGTCGCTACAAGCATGCTTAGTGTGAGGGATTGCTGAAGAGTCAATGAGTCGATGCAATCAGCTGGTTTTCCTTAGATAGAAAACTTTGAATCAATCTGACTGGATGATCTGGTGAACTGGAAAGTGACCTGAGATGACATGATGGGAATTGGAGCTATAGAAATAAACTGAATAGAACTGAATTATACTTCCATGGCCACATTATCACCTTAGCATCTCTCATTTATAAAAGCATAAGTGTGACTTGTTTGTCTATATTTGCAGTTTGTCCCATGTCAAATCAGCCCAGAGTGCAGGGAGATATCCACCGTCTCCACGAGCAACAGCTTAGTTTATGTTCAAAGGTTATTAAAGAAAGATCAGACAGGACAGAGTTGAGAAGAAAAACTCAGTTGTTCACCTTGAATGCCTTGTTTCAGCTTGAGATCCAGAGTATGACGACAGGGGCGAATAGATCTGCAAATGGTGTGAACAATTGGATACCAGTTAACTTTAAGGACGAAATTAACACTTTCAGAGCCAACATGGAGGCTCAAATTATGATTAGTAGGGGATGATCATAACCTTAATCAGCATTTATTCATATAATAGGTCAAAGTATTGTAAGACCTGTTGGATGATGCAGTTTTAGTGATTTTCAGTTTAAATGAGGAGATTACGGATTAGGTATTTAAAAGCAAAAAAGAACAGTTCCAGAGAACAAGCAGGAGTCTGGAGCCAGATCAGGCAAACAGATCAGAACAGGAAGGCTCAGAGGTCCAGGAGACCGAAGCCAGGCAACCCCATCCTTCATTTGGTCTCACTCTGATCTTTATATTCTTATTTAAGCACCAGTTCGTAGCGTATGGGTCTCCCAATGACAGCAGGTCATCCTGTGTTCTCATTGGTCCCACTCCCACTGGAATACCAGCCCACCCAGGATCGTGTCCACCGGCCTGTCCTTCTCTGAGAATAACTGTGAAGCAATGCATTGTTTTTTTTTTTCAATAATTATTAAACCAACCTTTTTCTAAAGCTTGGATGTACTGGATGCTGTGGTTACTAAGGCGTCCAATGTGTTCAATATCTTTTCAGGAGTTTGCAGCAGATCCCAGGTCAGTTTGGAGCTAAATGTGATGGCTTCCACGCCGACTGACACTGACAGGACAACGAGTGACTGGTCTAAATCTGCCAGCACTCCCACAGTGGGACTGAGGTAATTTCTGAATCTAAACTTGTTTTTATTCTTAATCCCTATTATCTTTCAGAAAGTGATGAATTGTTTTCACATTACATTGTTTTATTCACCATAGTAAAGCAGGACAATTTTATTTTAATCAATACTTTAGTGAGCTTCGTTTGCTGTTAATGTTTCTGATAAATATCATTTGCTGCTTCAAACCCAGGACTGCCTTTAAAAAGAGATTTTAAATCTAAGTTGCACTTTTCTGGTTAAATGTTAAGATAAATAAAGGTGAAATAAAATACAGCACATTTCTAAAGAGTGATGACTTACATGTTAGGGAATGGTCCGAACATGGAGCCCTGAGGCACACCACATGTTATATGCTGATTCTACAGTTTCTAGATTTGGTTAAAGGAAAAGATTCTGTCTTTTTCTGTAAAATCTATGTCTAAGACTGTTTTTAAAAAACTTAATCTGAAATGTTTTTAGTCTGTTTCAAATGGATTAAAGGGAACAACTACGAGTTTTAATTCCTTCAGTAAACTTAAAGTTTGTGCTTGTGGTTTGCCAGGTACGCTAATGCTAATGCTAACCAAACCAAAGCAAACGCTTAGTTTACATATTTGGAGAAGAAAGTGTCTAACTTTGCATTCCCTCTGATGTTTAACAGATGCTCAGCCTCACGTCACTTCTTAATGTTTTTATTTTGGCTTGAATCTGAAAGATGGATCCCTGAGTGTCATGAATCGGTGTTTGTATGGAGGACACAAACGCAGAGACCAGTAGGCAGAGGTGAATTAAAGTGGTTTTATTAAAGTTCACAGATCAAGGAGCAGGAATCAGGGTCCAAAAGAAAACAGCAAACGAACCTCAACCAAGGAGACATCAGTGGTAAATCCAAACTAGGAGCCAGGGAGAGACGAGGTACACAGACAGAAGTTAGACAGGATGTTTGACGAGGATCCAGCAAACAGGAACTGAACAGGGAGGGCTTTTAAAGGGGACAGAGACAGAGAGAGAGCTGACCAGGAAATTGGCAACAGGTGCTTGGCAGGACAGAGAAACAGAGCAAGGGAGGACACAAGAGGGCAGCAGAGGACAACAAATGGATAACGAAGGAAAACAGGAACAATCAGACCAGGACCATGACACTGAGAGAAAGAAGAAGCTAATTCTTCGCTCTTTCACAGACACATTAGCATCTGGCAACACCTGAACTCCAGCTGCTATTGGATGCTTATATATTAATTCCACAAATAAAGAGTCTGATGAAAAGCTTGTAGCTGTGACCTTTAAAGGTATTTTGGAGGATTTTCTAATTTTTGGGACGTGTGAAAGCTTTCACTAGTCCATTTCTCCTTATGCACGCTCAGTTTAGAAGTTGGTGTTCTCATCCAAGCTTACTGTGTCTGACCGTCCGCCTTAACCCATAAATCCCTCCATCACTATAGAGTGGAGACTATATAGTAAACTTTATAGTGAACTCAGTTAACTGACCATTCAGACAGATAATCACTGCTTTTTGCTCCGTTGGTCACGTAACTCCTCCTCCACCGCGCGGTGCCTGCGCCATCTTTGTTATTAGTCGGTAGCAACAGCGGGACGCTGTGACAGTAAATCCCATAATGCTTTGCGAGGAGAGTGCTCCGTGCAAAGCATTCTGGGATATATCTGCCTCTTCTGAGGCCTTGCTTTTCTTACATTGAGACACTTTTTGTCGTCCGACCTTCAGCCAATTTTCAAAGAATGGCGGTGAGAAAGGTGAGCTTCAATGACTGTCCGCCTGGTTGCCTGAAAGAAACAGATAGCTAACGGTACGAGCACGTAGGACGACCTACGTAAACACATCACCAGAATGATTGACAGTTAGGAGGACCACTGATTGAGATGATCCACCTGGAAATAAAAGGTTGTCCTCTACACCTTTAATAAACGATGACATTGATCAGTAGGACAGTAGAGTGGGAGAACCGTTGCCAGGTCTCCGGTGCTGCTGCAGATGATTCAGGGTCTATAGCTGAAGTGGAGTCAGAGACTCCTGAGTACGATGCAGTTTTAGTTTTAGGAGATCTCGCCCTCCTTATTAATGCCTGACTGAAAATGATTTGTTTTTGGGCACTTTCATCCTAACGGCTATACGGCGGTATATGGCTATACCAGTGCCCACAGCTACCGTGCTCTACTTACAGACGTCTGTAAACCTCTGAGCATAAATGTGAAACATTTTCAAACACCTCTTTAGATGTGGATGTTTGATGACTCAGTGAGCCGTTTAAAATGGAAATGGAAAATCAAATAAATTGTGCTTTTATTTTACAGAGCTGTTATCATAGATGAGCTCACTATAATGGAACAACAAGATGAGTGTCTCTGCCCTTTGAGAGAACCGGAACATTTAGAATCTACCGGCAGCTCAGTCTGGCTTCATGCTGCCGGCAATAAAACCACCGATTCATCTGGTTGGTTAAAATATTATTGGCTGATTTCAGCACAACTGAGGACCGTTAGTTAGATTTGGTCAGATTAGTAATTACATCCATCCATCATCCATCCATCCATCATCCATCCATCCATCATCATCCATCCATCATCCATCCATCATCCATCCATCCATCCATCATCCATCCATCCATCCATCCATCCATCCATCCATCATCCATCATCCATCCATCCATCATCCATCCATCCATCCATCCATCCATCCATCCATCCATCATCCATCCATCAACCATCCATCCATCCATCCATCCATCATCCATCCATCCATCATCCATCCATCCATCATCCATCCATCCATCCATCCATCCATCCATCATCCATCCATCCATCATCCATCCATCCATTCATCCATCCATCATCCATCATCCATCCATCCATCCATCCATCATCCATCCATCCATCCATCCATCCATCATCCATCCATCCATCATCCATCCATCCATCATCCATCCATCCATCCATCCATCCATCCATCCATCCATCATCCATCCATCATCCATCCATCCATCATCCATCCATCCATCCATCCATCCATCATCCATCCATCCATCCATCCATCCATCATCCATCCATCCATCCATCATCCATCCATCCATCATCCATCCATCCATCATCCATCCATCCATCCATCCATCCATCCATCCATCCATCCATCATCCATCCATCATCCATCCATCCATCATCCATCCATCCATCATCCATCCATCCATCATCCATCCATCCATCCATCCATCCATCATCCATCCATCATCCATCCATCCATCATCCATCCATCCATCCATCCATCCATCCATCATCCATCCATCCATCCATCCATCATCCATCCATCCATCATCCATCCATCCATCCATCCATCCATCCATCCATCCATCACCATCCATCATCCATCCATCCATCATCCATCCATCCATCCATCCATCATCCATCCATCCATCATCCATCCATCCATCCATCCATCCATCATCCATCCATCCATCCATCCATCCATCCATCCATCCATCCATCCATCCATCCATCCATCCATCATCCATCCATCCATCATCCATCCATCATCCATCCATCCATCCATCATCCATCCATCCATCCATCATCCATCCATCCATCCATCCATCATCCATCCATCCATCCATCCATCATCCATCCATCATCCATCCATCCATCATCCATCCATCCATCCATCCATCCATCCATCCATCCATCATCCATCCATCCATCATCCATCCATCCATCCATCCATCCATCCATCCATCATCCATCCATCATCCATCCATCATCCATCCATCCATCATCCATCCATCCATCCATCCATCCATCCATCATCCATCCATCCATCATCCATCCATCCATCCATCCATCCATCATCCATCCATCCATCCATCCATCCATCCATCCATCATCCATCCATCCATCATCCATCCATCCATCCATCCATCATCCATCCATCCATCCATCCATCCATCATCCATCCATCCATCATCCATCCATCCATCATACATCCATCCATCCATCCATCCATCCATCCATCATCCATCCATCATCCATCCATCCATCCATCCATCCATCCATCATCCATCCATCCATCATCCATCCATCCATCCATCCATCCATCATCCATCCATCCATCCATCCATCCATCATCCATCCATCCATCATCCATCCATCCATTCATCCATCCATCATCCATCCATCCATCCATCCATCCATCCATCCATCCATCATCCATCCATCATCCATCCATCATCCATCCATCCATCATCCATCCATCCATCATCCATCCATCCATCCATCCATCCATCATCCATCCATCCATCCACCATCCATCCATCATCCATCCATCATCCATCCATCATCCATCCATCCATCCATCATCTATCCATCATCCATCCATCCATCCATCCATCATCCATCCATCCATCCATCCATCCATCATCCATCCATCCATCCATCCATCATCCATCCATCCATCATCCATCCATCCATCCATCCATCATCCATCCATCACCCATCCATCCATCCATTCATCCATCCATCATTCATCCATCCATCCATCCATCCATCCATCCATCCATCCATCATCCATCCATCAATCCATCCATCCATCCATCCATCATCCATCCATCATCCATCATCCATCCATCATCCATCCATCCATCCATCCATCCATTCATCCATCCATCATCCATCCATCCATCCATCATACATCCATCCATCCATCCATCATCCATCCATCCATCATCCATCCATCATCCATCATCCATCCATCCATCCATCCATCCATCATCCATCATCCATCCATCCATCCATCATCCATCCATCATCCATCATCCATCCATCCATCCATCCATCCATCATCCATCATCCATCATCCATCCATCCATCCATCCATCCATCCATCCATCATCCATCCATCCATCCATCATCCATCCATCCATCCATCCATCATCCATCCATCATCCATCCATCCATCATCCATCCATCATCCATCCATCCATCATCCATCCATCCATCCATCATCCATCCATCCATCATCCATCCATCCATCCATCCATCCATCATCCATCCATCCATCCATCATCCATCCATCCATCCATCCATCCATCCATCCATCCATCCATCATCCATCCATCCATCCATCCATCCATCCATCCATCCATCCATCATCATCCATCCATCCATCCATCCATCATCCATCCATCCATCCATCCATCCATCCATCCATCCATCCATCCATCCATCATCCATCATCCATCATCCATCCATCCATCCATCCATCCATCCATCATCCATCCATCCATCATCCATCCATCCATCCATCCATCCATCCATCCATCCATCATCCATCATCCATCCATCCATCCATCCATCATACATCCATCCATCCATCATACATCCATCATTCATCCATCCATCCATCATACATCCATCCATCCATCCATCCATCCATCCATCCATCATCCATCATCCATCCATCATCCATCCATTCATCCATCCATCATCCATCCATCATCCATCCATCCATCCATCCATCATCCATCATCCATCCATCCATCCATCCATCATCCATCATCCATCCATCCATCCATCCATCATACATCCATCCATCCATCATACATCCATCATTCATCCATCCATCCATCATACATCCATCCATCCATCCATCCATCCATCCATCCATCCATCATCCATCATCCATCCATCATCCATCCATTCATCCATCCATCATCCATCCATCATCCATCCATCCATCCATCCATCATCCATCATCCATCCATCATCCATCATCCATCCATCATCCATCCATCCATCCATCCATCCATCATCCATCCATCCATCCATCCATCATCCATCATCCATCCATCCATCCATCCATCCATCCATCATCCATCATCCATCCATCATCCATCATCCATCCATCATCCATCATCCATCCATCATCCATCCATCCATCCATCCATCCATCCATCCATCCATCCATCCATCCATCCATCATCCATCATCCATCCATCCATCCATCATCCATCCATCCATCATCCATCATCCATCCATCCATCCATCCATCCATCCATCATCCATCCATCCATCCATCATCCATCCATCATCCATCATCCATCATCATCATCCATCATCCATCATCCATCCATCCATCCATCCATCCATCCATCCATCCATCCATCCATCCATCCATCATGGCTGAATGACCTTTGCTGATGTCATCCTCATCACATTATGAAGGCGAACACCTTAGAGCTGCAGCCACATATCAGGCTAATGTGCTAAAACGGTGTCAGTCCAGAACATGATGTCATCAGGTTGTGTAATGATATCGTATCCATGCTCCCTGTTTTCCCATGTAGGTCAGCGCTGTTCTCCCAGCATCAGAGCTCATTAGACTCATGGGACCTGAATTCATTTGACTGCTTTGTGTTTTTTTTTCTAGCTCCAATAAAGAGGACAGCTCTCCAGACTCCAACCTGACACTGGAGTCTGATTCCAGTGGCGTCTTTCTCTCCTTATCCAATCAGAGCCAGGAGGATGCTGGTTCTGACAGCGACCAGCCAATCAGTGGCTCTGAACTGGGAAGCAGCAACACATCGCTGGAGAAAGATGGGGAGGATGGAGGTTTGAAGGAATGGGGAAGAGAGGAGAGCTCAGAGCTCCAGTGGTGCTACCCGTCACTCCTCAACACTCCCTCAAATGAAGACGTGGATGGATGTGGGGTTGGAGAGGAGTCAGGATGTGCAGAGAGAGGCTTAGATGAGGAGGAGATAAAGACCAGGAAGATCCCACCAGAGCAAATTGACATTATGGCGTCATTCAGTGCTATACACAGGGAAGAGCCTCCGCCCAGGAAAAAGGTGACCGTTATGGGAGTAGATCCTCCTCTTCCTCTGTCTCCTTCTAAGCAACAAATCAAACACCTTCTAAATCCTTACCAGAAACCACTTCGAAGCTCAGGACTGGACTGTGGGGACCTGGATCCCTTTGTCCAATCAGATAGCTTTGTTTATCTAGCTGTGTCTGCAAGATCCCCCTCCAAGGGAGAAGCTGCTGCAGAAAAAGAGATAACTACCCATAATGCAAAGCAAGATAATGTAGGGAAACAGTTAGAGGCAAATGTCCAGCTACCAAACATGGAGGCCGACTCCAAGATGGGTCACCTGGCCCCTCTGAAACCAGAGGAGGGAGACTTTCTGTGCACTGACAGCTTCGTCTACCTGGCTGCTCCAGCATGCCTCCTGTTGGGCCCCGCAGGAACCACAACCTACAGTGGCAAGTAGGTCTGAGTGGATGGACAGGCACCAGCCTTCACTCTGGACATCCATTAGAACATCCAACTAAACAACCACCTAAACATCCACCTAAACTTCAATCAGAACATCCATCAGAACGTCCGTCAGAACATCCACCTGAACATCCATCAGCACATCCATCAGAACATCCATCAGCACATCCATCAGAACATCCACCTGAACATCCATCAGAACATCCATCAGAACATCCATCAGAACATCCATCAGAACATCCATCAGAACATCCATCAGAACATCCACCTGAACATCCACCTGAACATCCATCAGCACATCCATCAGAACATCCATCAGAACATCCATCAGAACATCCACCTAAACATCCAACTAAACATCCACCAGAACCTACATCAGAACATCCACCTAAACATCCAACTAAACATCCACCAGAACCTACATCAGAACGTCCAACTAAACCTCCATCAGAACATCCATCAGAACATCCAACTAAACCTCCATCAGAACATCCATCAGAACATCCAACTAAACCTCCATCAGAACATCCATCAGAACATCCAACTTAACATCCCACTAAACGTCCATCAGAACGTCCAACTGAATGTCCATCAGAACATCCAACTAAACGTCCATCAGAACATCCAACTAAACATCCAACTAAACATCCAACTAAATGTCCAACTAAGCACCCAACTAAGCATCCATCAGAACATCCAACTAAACATCTAGCTAAACATCCAACTAAACAAATAACTAAGCATCCATCAGAAAATCCAACTAAATGTCCATCAGGACATCCAACTAAGCATCCAACTAAACGTCCATCAGAACAGCCAACTAAACATCCAAATAAACGTCCAACTAAACATCCAACTAAGCATTAATCAGAACATCCAACTAAACATCCAACTAAATGTCCATCAGAACATCCAACTAAACATCCAACTAAGCATCCAATTAAACATCTAACTAAACATCCATCAGAACATTTAACTAAACATCCAACTAAACGTCCATCAGAACATCCAACTAAACATCCAACTAAACATCCAACTAAACGTCCAACTAAGATTCCAACTAAGCATCCATCAGAACATCCAACTAAACATCTAGCTAAACATCCAACTAAACAAATAACTAAGCATCCATCAGAAAATCCAACTAAATGTCCATCAGGACATCCAACTAAGCATCCAACTAAACATCCAACTAAACGTCCATCAGAACAGCCAACTAAACATCCAAATAAACGTCCAACTAAACATCCAACTAAGCATCCAACTAAACATCTAACTAAACATCCATCAGAACATTCAACTAAACATCCATCAAAACATCCATCAGAACATCCAACTTAACATCCAACTAAGCATCCAACTAAACATCCAACTAAGCATCCAACTAAATATCCAACTAAACATCCAACTAAACGTCCAACTAAACGTCCAACTAAACGTCCAACTAAATGTCCAGCTAAACGTCCAACTAAACGTCCAACTAAACGTCCAACGAAACATCCAACTAAACATCCATTAGAACATCCAACTAAACGTTGATCAGAACATCCAACTAAACATCCAACTAAACAACCATAAGAACATCCAACTAAGCATCCATCAGAACATCCAACTAAACCAACTAAATGTCCATCAGAACATACAACAAAATGTCCATCAGAACATCCAACTAAGCATCCAACTAAACATCCAACTAAACATCCATTAGAACATCCAACTAAACGTTTATCAGAACATCCAACTAAACAACCATAAGAACATCCAACTAAGCATCCATCAGAACATCCAACTAAACATCCAACTAAATGTCCAGCTAAACGTCCAACTAAACGTCCAACTAAACGTCCAACTAAACATCCAACTAAACATCCAACTAAATGTCCATCAGAACATCCAACTAAACGTTGATCAGAACATCCAACTAGACAACCATAAGAACATCCAACTAAGCATCCATCAGAACATCCAACTAAACGTCCAACTAAACGTCCAACTAAACGTCCAACTAAACGTCCAACTAAACATCCAACTAAACATCCAACTAAATGTCCATCAGAACATCCAACTAAGCATCCAACTAAACATCCAACTAAATGTCCATCAGAACATCCATCTAAGCATCCAACTAAACATCCATTAGAACATCCAACTAAACATTGATCAGAACATCCAACTAAACATCCAACTAAACAACCATAAGAACATCCAACTAAGCATCCATCAGAACATCCAACTAAACATCCAACTAAATGTCCATCAGAACATACAACAAAATGTCCATCAGAACATCCAACTAAGCATCCAACTAAACATCCAACTAAATGTCCATCAGAACATCCAACTAAGCATCCAACTAAACATCCAACTAAATGTCCATCAGAACATCCAACTAAGCATCCAACTAAACATCCATTAGAACATCCAACTAAACGTTGATCAGAACATCCAACTAAACATCCAACTAAACAACCATAAGAACATCCAACTAAGCATCCATCAGAACATCCAACTAAACATCCAACTAAACATCCAACTAAATGTCCATCAGAACATCCAACTAAGCATCCAACTAAACATCCAACTAAATGTCCATCAGAACATACAACAAAATGTCCATCAGAACATCCAACTAAGCATCCAACTAAACATCCAACTAAATGTCCATCAGAACATCCAACTAAGCATCCAACTAAACATCCAACTAAATGTCCATCAGAACATACAACAAAATGTCCATCAGAACATCCAACTAAGCATCCAACTAAATGTCCTACTAAATGTCCATCAGAACATCCAACTAAATGTCCTACTAAATGTCCATCAGAACAGCCAACTAAGCATCCAACTAAACATCCAACTAAATGTCCATCAGAACATCCAACTAAGCATCCAACTAAACATCCAACTAAATGTCCATCAGAACATACAACAAAATGTCCATCAGAACATCCAACTAAGCATCCAACTAAATGTCCTACTAAATGTCCATCAGAACATCCAACTAAACATCCAACTAAATGTCCATCAGAACATCCAACTAAGCATCCAACTAAACATCCATTAGAACATCCAACTAAACATTGATCAGAACATCCAACTAAACATCCAACTAAACAACCATAAGAAAATCCAACTAAGCATCCATCAGAACATCCAACTAAACATCCAACTAAATGTCCATCAGAACATACAACAAAATGTCCATCAGAACATCCAACTAAGCATCCAACTAAACATCCAACTAAATGTCCATCAGAACATCCAACTAAGCATCCAACTAAACATCCAACTAAATGTCCATCAGAACATACAACAAAATGTCCATCAGAACATCCAACTAAGCATCCAACTAAATGTCCTACTAAATGTCCATCAGAACATCCAACTAAATGTCCTACTAAATGTCCATCAGAACAGCCAACTAAGCATCCAACTAAACATCCAACTAAATGTCCATCAGAACATACAACAAAATGTCCATCAGAACATCCAACTAAGCATCCAACTAAACATCCAACTAAATGTCCATCAGAACATACAACTAAGCATCCAACTAAACATCCAACTAAATGTCCATCAGAACATACAACAAAATGTCCATCAGAACATCCAACTAAGCATCCAACTAAATGTCCTACTAAATGTCCATCAGAACATCCAACTAAATGTCCTACTAAATGTCCGTCAGAACATCCAACTAAACATCAGTCAGAATATCTCAATAAACCTTCAACTAAACATCAATCCCTCCATCCATCTCATAACTATTTGTTTTTTAAAGTCTGTTGTTTTTTATTTGTCAGACGTTTTTTAGACTTTAATTGTTTTGGTTCTTTTTTTTCCAGGGAGTCCGACTCTGAGAGTTCTGGTTCTGGGCCGGTTGATGTCTCATTCCTGGGTTGTGGCTCTGTGGCAGGGGACAGTGACTGGGACTCGGACCTGTCTGACTCGGATCCCAGTCGTTCATCCAGAGTCTCAGCCGGGGGCCTAAAATGTGCTGGAGCAGGACGCTCCAAGAGAGCGCCGGCCGAGTCGGACTGGGACATGTTCGGAGATGCTACCGAACCCGAGGTGCTGGGAGAGCTCTTTCTGGATCAGGACAGAAGCAGCAACGGGAAAACCGGGCAGATCACCAACAGGCCGGCAGCAGCTGAAGCTGCAACGGAAAGTTGCTCCGAGTCTCCAACCCTGAAGACGGAGACGTCCTCGGAGCAGATGTCCACATCAAAGAAGGTGACCTGGCAGTTCAAACCGGCCCAGAGGTCCGTCTGCACCGGAAGTAGGAAGGAGAAGGATCTGCCTAGATTACCAGAAACGGGTGGAGGTGACGGCCACAGACCCTCCCCTTCATCCTCATCATCTTCGTCTCCGTCTTCATCGTCCTCAGGCTGATTCCTCAGAGGAAGGTTGGTGTAGCTCTGGGACACGGAGCTGAAAAGCACCTGATGATTCAATGGTTTTTCTTTGCGTTTTGCTGCTGCAGTTGCCTTCCTCAGCCTTGTACTCGCTGCATAAGAGTTGTTGCTTTTTCTTAGATTAGCCGACAGATTCTCATCTCTACATTAGTTCAGCTTGATGTGAGACTCGCTGCTGCCGGCTTTTGGGAAAACAGGGTGAAATGATTCATTTAATCTTTATTTATTCTCTAAACTGTAGTTTTGGGGCTTTTCTCTGTTAAACTGCATCATGTGAACAAGCAGAAAGAGGTCGACCTTCAAACTCTGCTGCTCATGTTTACGCTGTATTTTATAATCATATCCAGATTTACAGTGTATTTAATAGTGTTTAATAATATATTTTGATCTTTCAGATATAGATAAATATATATATATAAATATCCCATGTACTGAATGTTTGCAGAAGAATGTTTTATTCTTCATCTAGACTCAGATAGTGAATGTTATCTTGGAGCAATATGCCTGGAGGTTCCTGCTACCTTCCTTCTCTGATTATTTCTGGCATATTTAGCATAAAGCAGCCGTGGGTTTGGTCAACCTGCAGGAAGCTTTGGCTGCTCAGATCCGTCTGGGAACAAAACCTTTCTTCTTTCTTCTGAATTCAAATGAAATAGAAATAAATCTACATTCAGCTTCTGATGGGTATGATGTGCCATTAATCCACAGCAACAACCTGCTGCTGGATTGTTTCCTCCTTAGTTTTCTGATCCACACTGGCTCAAATGTAGGCATACATTAAACAGAATCAGGACCCGCTAACTTCCGACTGGAGCTGATCTACGCTCTGTGCTTTGGAACGTCCAGGAACATCGGGCTGAAAGAGAGATGTGGGTTTACTGTAGGCGGGAAGGTTATAAGGCTGCAGGCTGAATTCTGTTTGAAGATCAACATCTGCTGTAAATATTGAGTTCTCAATCAACCAACCAACGTTCTGCCTTTTACTTCCCACCCTCACCTGTACTGTCCATCTCCAGAGGACATCTGTCATCCCTTCATCCACTCTCCATCTCTCTCAGACACAAACATCCAGATGTTAGTGGACGAATTCAGAGCCAAATATCCACATTCTGCTCCGAACCAGATCCCATCAGATGGGACGGTTCTGTTGCTGACTGGGTGAACTGGGACAGCTGGGTTCAGGGGTTAAAGGGGTGATAGAATGATTCTATAGGGTATCTGGTCCTTCAGGTATCTAATAGGGTGATAGAATGATTCTATAGGGTATCTGGTCCTTCAGGTATCTAATAGGGTGATAGAATGATTCTATAGGGTATCTGGTCCTTCAGGTCTCTAATAGGGTGATAGAATGATTCTATAGGGTATCTGGTCCTTCAGGTCTCTAATAGGGTGATAGAATGATTCTATAGGGTATCTGGTCCTTCAGGTATCTAATAGGGTGATAGAATGATTCCATAGGGTATCTGGTCCTTCAGGTATCTAATAGGGTGATAGAATGATTCTATAGGGTATCTGGTCCTTCAGGTCTCTAATAGGGTGATAGAATGATTCTATAGGGTATCTGGTCCTTCAGGTCTCTAATAGGGTGATAGAATGATTCTATAGGGTATCTGGTCCTTCAGGTCTCTAACAGGGTGATAGAATGATTCTATAGGGTATCTGGTCCTTCAGGTCTCCAATAGGGTGATAGAATGATTATATAGGGTATCTGGTCCTTCAGGTCTCTAACAGGGTGATAGAATGATTCTATAGGGTATCTGGTCCTTCAGGTCTCTAACAGGGTGATAGAATGATTCTATAGGGTATCTGGTCCTTCAGTCTCTAATAGGGTGATAGAATGATTCTATAGGGTATCTGGTCCTTCAGGTCTCTAATAGGGTGATAGAATGATTCTATAGGGTATCTGGTCCTTCAGGTCTCTAATAGGGTGATAGAATGATTCTATAGGGTGTCTGGTCCTTCAGATCTCCAATAGGGTGATAGAATGATTATATAGGGTATCTGGTCCTTCAGGTCTCTAAGAGGGCGATAGAATGATTCTATAGGGTATCTGGTCCTTCAGGTTTCTAATAGTGCGATAGAATGATTCTATAGGGTATCTGGTCCTTCAGGTCTCTAATAGGGCGATAGAATGATTCTATAGGGTATCTGGTCCTTCAGGTCTCTAATAGGGTGATAGAATGATTCTATAGGGTATCTGGTCCTTCAGGTCTCTAATAGGGTGATAGAATGATTCTATAGGGTATCTGGTCCTTCAGGTCTCTAATAGGGTGATAGAATGATTCTATAGGGTATCTGGTCCTTCAGGTCTCTAATAGGGTGATAGAATGATTCTATAGGGTATCTGGTCCTTCAGGTCTCTAACAGGGCGATAGAATGATTCTATAGGGTATCTGGTCCTTCAGGTCTCTAATAGGGCGATAGAATGATTCTATAGGGTATCTGGTCCTTCAGGTCTCTAACAGGGCGATAGAATGATTCTATAGGGTATCTGGTCCTTCAGGTCTCTAATAGGGCGATAGAATGATTCTATAGGGTATCTGGTCCTTCAGGTCTCCAATAGGGCGATAGAATGATTCTATAGGGTATCTGGTCCTTCAGGTCTCCAATAGGGTGATAGAATGATTCTATAGGGTATCTGGTCCTTCAGGTCTCCAATATGGTGATAGAATGATTCTATAGGGTATCTGGTCCTTCAGGTCTCCAATAGGGTGATAGAATGATTATATAGGGTATCTGGTCCTTCAGGTCTCCAATAGGGTGATAGAATGATTCTATAGGGTATCTGGTCCTTCAGGTCTCCAATAGGGTGATAGAATGATTCTATAGGGTATCTGGTCCTTCAGGTCTCTAATAGGGCGATAGAATGATTCTATAGGGTATCTGGTCCTTCAGGTCTCTAATAGGGCGATAGAATGATTCTATAGGGTATCTGGTCCTTCAGGTCTCTCATAGGGTGATAGAATGATTCTATAGGGCATCTGGTCCTTCAGGTCTCTCATAGGGTGATAGAATGATTCTATAGGGCATCTGGTCCTTCAGGTCTCTAATAGGGTGATAGAATGATTCTATAGGGTATCTGGTCCTTCAGGTCTCCAATAGGGTGATAGAATGATGATGAATGCAGCCTGGTTAAAAGCCCTAGAATGAAACCACAGGTTTCTTCCTTTTATGGTTTGATCATTAATATTTTGATGAGCTGTGCTCTGATTGGTTGGTTTACAACGAGCCAAGCTGCTGGGCAAAGACGCATCATAGCAACAAGCACTCACTCACTGAAACATCAGATTGTTGATATGGTAGGGGGACCAGACGTCCTCTTTTTCCTGGACGTGTCCTACTGTAAAAAAAAAATGTCCGGGGGGGGAATATCTTGGTCGACTACAGTGCAGCACGGAGTCGCAGTCGACACTGCAGAGAAAGGAGGTGTTGATGGGGTTTGAACTTCTCTGTACGTCCATTTCACCCACTGAACTATCGTTATTCATCTATGACAACTCAGTTTGCATTCTATGAGCCCTTTAACTCACCTGCTGGGTCTGATGGAGCCCCCTGGCTCTTAGAGCTGGAACTACCACTGAAAAACAAAGATGGTCCCTTTTTAACCTCCTTAGAAGATCAGAAGGTTTAAGGTACTTTAATCGGCTGAGTCATCCTTTTAGATCAAACAGAATAAAATAATTGGATTCAAATCAATAAATCATTTGAAGTTAAATAATTTCAAAATATTTTATTTCTACGACTGAAATGGAGAAATATAGAAGGAAAAACAGAAAGAGTGACTGATGATGCTTTTTTAGAACAGCAAACTCACTACCAGCACCAGTGAATCAATTCCCATTCCACTTAATTCACTTCTATATCACTAATTCACAGCAGATCATCTCAAGGCTCTTTATAGAGAAAATCCTGTTTATCTCAGGAAAAATCAGTGGACTTTCAGGAAATGATCCTCCTGGATGAGCTTGCAATGACAATTTTCGCTTGGATTTTGTCATTGACTCTTCAGCAATCCCTCACACTAAGCATGCTTGTAGCGACAGTGGAGAGGAAAAACTCCCTTTGAACAGGAAGAAACCTCCAGCAGAACCAGGCTCAGTGTGAGCGGCCATCTGCTGAGGCCCACTGGGGTTCAAGGAGACAGAAGCAGACATAGAAAAAGAAGTATAGATACAAAAAGCAGCAACAAAAAGGCGGCCCCGTCCAGGAAACACACAGCCAAGCAGACGAGTAGATTCAGAGCTAAAAAAAAAAACCCGTAATATTTGGTGGAAAGAACCCTAAAAGCACAGAGGGAATCTCCTCACCTCTGTGCAGCTGCATCTGTGTGGCTGGTCCATCAGTGGCTTTCCTGCAGGGATACAACTAATCCAGAACCGGGAGGAAACACCATTAGTTAAAGATAGGCTCTCTGTGTGTGTGTCTGCACCTTGAAGCTCTATCTCTCACACACTCAGGACAACAATAACATTTAATAGCTTATAACCAGGAGATATGACCACAGATTCTGATAGAAATTATAATCTTACTCAATTCACTTCTATTCAGTGTATTTCTATAGCTCCAATTCACATCATGTCATCTCAGGTCACTTTCCAGTTCACCAGATCATCCAGTCAGATTGATTCAAAGTTTTCTATCTAAGGAAAACCAGCTGATTGCATCGACTCATTGACTCTTCAGCAATCCCTCACACTAAGCATGCTTGTAGCGACAGTGGAGAGGAAAAACTCCCTTTGAACAGGAAGAAACCTCCAGCAGAACCAGGCTCAGTGTGAGCGGCCATCTGCTGAGGCCCACTGGGGTTCAAGGAGACAGAAGCAGACATAGAAAAAGAAGCATAGATACAAAAGGCAACTGTCAACCAGCTCCACAGGCGGCCCCGTCCAGGAAATACACAGCCAGGCAGACGAGCTCCGAGCCAGCTCCCATGTCAGAGGATGAAGAGAGCACATCCAGTTAGTCACAGTCAGAGAAACAGGACTACACTGGAAAACAGGCCAAGCTCCAACATCTAGAAACAAAGGTGTTGATGGCAGCAGCACAGCTGATATTTCTCTCCAGGATGGAGTCACAGCCAAACAGGAACAGACCAGATGAAGCTACTATGAGAAAAAGCAGAGAGAGCAGAACGTTAGAGATTGAACTAACAGATTCTGCAGAGTGGGAGAATAGAGATAGAATGAAGCAGAATGATGAAAAAGGGGTCCCTATGTCCTCCAGCAGTCTAAGCCTATAGCAGCAGAACTATAGAGATAGATCAGGATAACCTGATTATTCTGGATTAAATATGAGAAAGGTAGAAACAGGGAAGCATCAAACCATATCCAGCCAAGATGTTGGTCATTTCTCAGCACCAAACAGGGAAGATTTATCCTGTTCAGTGGAGAAGGTCCAGATAAATGTTTAGACTTAACCGAATGCTACAGCAATGGAAACCCCTGCTGATGGAAGCTCACTGGGCCTTCAAACTGCATCAGAGCTAATCACACAATTCAATCTTTTTATTGTTCAAAAACCAAAACCCAGAACCTGGGCTTCAAACTGCACCGTTACACCCTGATAGGAAGGAATAAAACGCCTAAGATGTCAGAAGTCTGCATCATGTACCTGCAGCTAACAGTCCATCACTAGCACCCATTGGTCCAGATTTTTACCCAAAAGCTTTAATAATTCAAAGAAATGTAATGGTTGATGTGATTTATGAAATAAACCATCAGAGGTGCAACTATTCTGTGCTGAATGTTCAGGGGCCCTTCTGGCCCCAGATGGGGTTGAGATGGATCCCTGGAGGAGACTAATGTACGCTGTTTTAATTTATGATGAAATGCATTTTATATCTTTATGTAATGGTTCTGCTGACAGTTTGTCATCAATCTGTGGGAAGTTTAACGAGGATCAGGCATCTAGTTTCACTGTGACAGACTTTGGACTAACGGCCAATCACATTCTCCGCTCAGTGAATTTGTAAAACCTGCCTGATGGCTGTCTGAGCTTTGTGGCGATCAGCCTTTTTAAAGGGGGCAAAATATGAATGATGTTAAAAATCTTTATTTCTGTGTTTCATTTTCCAGAATTTGTTGAAATGCATTAATATTCAAATAAATAAGCTGATGGTGAAACCTTTCTCTCTCGTTTTATTTAATGCAAACACAAAGAGCTATAAATACCTTCAGGACAAGAAGTCAGGTGGAAATCATAGGTGTAATTAAAGGAAACGGCTGAAAGTTGAATTCTTCAGTGCTAGACGTTCGGTATAGGTATTATTTCAGAGATAATTTTGATGAAAAAGTTGTATCTTTATGATTTTAAATGTTTTTTTTTTTTTGCTTTTTTAGTTGTAATTGTTTATCTAAAGCGCTGTGTAACATTTTTATGGTTTATACTGAAAACCTGCCTTTAAATGAGAAACCGCCAGAGGAGCACAGATAAGCGTATCCATGGCAACGCATGCAGGACTATTGGAGAGAGAAAGCTGTTATGAAAGCAGATCTAGATGGTTTTCAGTGAAAGCTGATTTAAATATGGACTAGAGCAGATTTCTGCGTAGGTCGGTGAAACATTTCATCCCTTCATGGGCCTTTAGTTACTCTGTGTTTCACAAACGCCGACAGAAAAATTAGTTTTATGGTCAGAAATATGCTTTACTGACAGCTGACTGGTCAGATGCTTTTCATTAGGAGCGTGTTTCTGTCAGTGGTTAGCCTAAATTAACGTCAGCATAGCATATAATTCATCTAGGAAAATACTGAGGAAATCATGAAACAAAAATACTAAATCAATAAAAAGTGCAAAGAAATGGTAGGGGGGCTGGGGGTCATATGCTGTGTGTATATATATATATATATATATATATACACACAGCATATGACCCCCAGCCCCCCTACCATTTCTTTGCACTTTTTATTGATTTAGTATTTTTGTTTCATGATTTCCTATATTTATGTATAGGCTATATATATATAAACCATGACATTCTTGGGTTTGGTATACCAAACCCAAGACTGTCATGGTTTTGGTTCTGTTTAAGTTTTCTTTATGATTTTTCAATGTTTTATTTCCATTTGTGTTATTTTAGTTATTTTTGACTGTATTTCAGTTCTAAGGTATTTCCTGGTTTCCCTCTGCTGCCCTCTTGTGTCAGTCTCCTTCTCCTAGCTCCCTTCTAGCCTCCTCTGTTCACACCTGCTCACAATCTGCTGATTCGCCTGCTCTTTGTTTCTCTCTCCCATATATACACCTGCTGCTCAGTCACTGTTTGCTGGTTCATCGTCATTTCTTTGCTCTTGTTGTTTGGATTCCTGGTTTTCTGTGGATTTATGATTTGGAGTTGTGCTACTGTTTCCATAGCCTCGTGAGACCATCCTGATCTCGCAAGCTTTCAAGATTTCACTCGCAGATCAGTCTGGAGACTCTCCGTTGAAGAAAATTTGGAGCCGTTCACCAAACGAACGTCCAATCAGCGTTGGCTTTGAGGCGGGCTGAGGTGTGACGCAACGAGAAGCGCGACAGTCTAGTCTAAAGAAGATGGCGGCTTCAGCTGATAAAACTAGCGTTAGCGTGGCTATCGAGCAAGTTTTATCGGAATTACAGAGTATTTCTTCACTGAAAGAAGAGCAAAACACTGCTCCGGAGGCTTTTCTCAGAGGAAAAGATGGTTTTGCTCTTCTCCCGACTGGTTTCGGCAAGAGTAGCCTTGCTTGTGGTTGTGTTTTCGTCGTCGCTCTGTTAGTACGTCATATGCTTCGTTGATCTGATTAGTTTATTTGGCCCGTCTGTCACCAACATAGGCCAATCAGCTAACCAGTGTTTTCACCCCTTCCCAAAATTACTTCAGTGGAAGGTTTCCAGATGGATATGCGGAGCAATTCCATCTGACGGAGTCAGGTTACTGTTTACACCTTTTAAATTAAATCTGCAGGTAACCACCTTCAGCTTCAGTATCTGCATTTGGTTCCTCCTCTCAAACCCCCACCCAACCTGACAAATTGATGAGGATGATAAGCACAAGCTGCATGATATAATGAATTATGATTTATAAATAACTCAATATAAAGAACTCAATCAAGCTTTATTTTTTTTATCAGTTACTTTTTGTCCTTAAAATGTATCTATGTGTCTCAAAATAATCAGATGCGGAAGAAATCAATTCTTCTAAAGTCTGACCTGATGATGCTGTGATCGCCCTCTAAAGCAAGGCACCAACAGACACTGGACCTCCAGAGTTAGAAGAAGCTCATAGCATCACAGAGTGGAACAGCCGGCGGGGCCATCTGGGTGTTAAATAGTACATGGTCCATGTCAGGAATGTAGGTCTGATCTATTTAAGGCTGATTAATGAGAACGCTTTGAATAAGGCCAGGATGGGGGTGGGGGTGGGGGGGTGATGGAAACGTCATCACTTCCTGACCGCAGCAGCCTCTGCTGTTTTACTGGGACAGATCCCCCAGTTACCACCTTATCCAGTCGAACGGCAGCCTCAGTAAATCAACATCTCAGATGATCCCATCAGTCCTGAAACATGAAGAGTTAGAGATGATGGAGCCACTGCTGGGGTTCAGGAAGAAAACAAACGACACAGAAATCATTGATCACTGATTAATAAAAGCCTCATTTGGATGAAGGGGAAAAATTAAGTGAAGCAAAGGTTCTGGTTGGAAAATGTTTGGCTGTTTACTGTCATTAACGGATAGGTGGATGGATGGATGGATGGATGGATGGATGATGGATGGATGATGATGGATGGATGGATGGATGGATGGATGGATGGATGATGGATGATGGATGGATGGATGATGGATGGATGGATGGATGGATGGATGATGGATGGATGATGATGGATGGATGGATGGATGGATGGATGGATGATGGATGATGGATGGATGGATGATGGATGGATGGATGGATGGATGATGGATGGATGGATGATGGATGGATGGATGATGGATGGATGGATGGATGGATGATGGATGGATGGATGATGATGGATGGATGATGGATGGATGGATGGATGGATGATGGATGGATGGATGATGGATGGATGATGGATGGATGGATGGATGGATGATGGATGATGGATGATGGATGGATGGATGATGGATGGATGGATGGATGGATGGATGGATGGATGGATGATGGATGGATGATGATGGATGGATGGATGGATGGATGGATGGATGGATGGATGGATGATGGATGATGGATGGATGGATGATGGATGGATGGATGGATGGATGATGGATGGATGGATGATGGATGGATGGATGATGGATGGATGGATGGATGGATGATGGATGGATGGATGGATGATGGATGGATGATGGATGGATGGATGGATGGATGGATGGATGGATGGATGATGGATGATGATGGATGGATGATGGATGGATGGATGGATGATGGATGATGGATGATGGATGGATGGATGATGGATGGATGGATGGATGGATGGATGGATGGATGGATGGATGGATGATGGATGGATGATGATGGATGGATGGATGGATGGATGGATGATGGATGATGGATGGATGGATGATGGATGGATGGATGGATGGATGGATGATGGATGGATGGATGATGGATGGATGGATGGATGGATGATGGATGGATGGATATGGATGGATGGATGGATGGATGATGGATGGATGGATTGATGGATGGATGATGGCAGGCTGTCAGGACATGCAGGATGCAGGCATGCATGAAGACAGTGCATCAGGCATCAGTGTCAGATCATTACATTCATGTATCAGTTCATTCATGCATTCATTCTTTCATTCAGGTCAGGCTCATGCATCAGTCATCTGTTCAGTTGCATCATTCATTCATTCAGTTCATTCTAGTCATTCATCATTCAGGCAGGCATGCATTTCAGGCATCTTTGCATTCATCATGCGATTCATTGCATTCATCATTCATTGCATCAGCATTCATTCATTCATTCATTCAGCATTCAGCAGTCAATCATTCATCAATTCATCATCATGCATTCAGCTTTCATGCATCATTCATTCATTCGAGATTCAGTCATGCATCCATTCTATTACATTCAGTCAGCATTCATCATTCATCATTCATCATTCATTCTTATTCATCATTCAGCATTCAATCCATTTACATCAATTCAGTTCGATTTCATTTCAGTTCATCAGTCAACATTCAGTCATCATCTTCATTCATCATTCATTCATTCATTCCATTCATCATTCATTCAGTCATCATTCATTCATCTATAGCATTCATTCATTCAATTTCATTCATCGTCATTCATCATTCAGTCATCATTCTTCATCTCATTCCATTCATTTCAATCATTCATCATTCATCATTCCATCATTCATTCCATTCATCATTCATTCATTCATTCATTCATCATTGCATCATTCATCATATACATTCATTCATTCATCATTCTTTCATTGTCGAGTCATTCAAATCATTCATTCATTCATTCATCATTCATTCATTCATTGCATTCAGTGCATTCATCATTCATTCATTCATCATGTCAGCATTCAGTTCATTCAATCATTCATCATTCAGTCATGTCATCATTCATACATCATTCAATCTCTCATCATGTCATTCATTCTGTATATTCATTTCGATTCAGCAGTCAGTCATTCATTCATGCATGTCATTCATGCATTCAGTCACATTCTATCATACATTAAGTGCAGCATTATTCATACATTCATTTATTCATCATTCATTCATCATTCATTCATTCATTCATCATTCATCATTGCATGCATTCAGTCATTCATCATTCATTCATTCAATTCATCTTTTCGATACATTCAGCTCATCATTCATTCTCTACCATTCATTCAATTATTCATCATTCAACATTTTTTTTTCATTCATTCATTCATTCATTCATTCATTCATTCAGTCATTCATTCATTCATTCATTCATCATTCATTCATTCATTCATTCATTCATCATTCATTCATCATTCATCATTCATTCATTCATTCATTCATTCATCATTCATTCACTTCATTCATTCATTCATCATTCATTCATTCATTCATTCATCATTCATTCATTCATTCATTCATCATTCATTCATTCATTCATTCATTCATTCATTCATCATTCATTCATCATTCATCATTCATATTCATCATTCATTCATTCATTCATCATTCATTCATTCATTCATTCATTCATTCATCATTCATTCATTCATTCATTCATTCATTCATCATTCATTCATTCAGTCATTCATTCATTCATTCATTCATTCATTCATTCATCATTCATTCATTCATCATTCATTCATTCATTCATTCATTCATCATTCATTCATCATTCATTCATTCATTCATTCATTCATCATTCATTCATTCATTCAGCATTCATTCATTCATTCATTCATTCATTCATTCATCATTCATTCATCATTCATTCATTCATTCATTCATTCATTCATTCATTCATTCATTCATTCATTCATTCATCATTCATTCATTCATTCATCATTCATTCATTCATCATTCATTCATTCATTCATTCATTCATCATTCATTCATTCATTCATCATTCATTCATTCATTCATTCATTCATTCATCATTCATTCATCATTCATTCATTCATTCATTCATTCATTCATCATTCATTCATCATTCATTCATCATTCATTCATTCATTCATTCATTCATTCATTCATTCATTCATTCATTCATCATTCATTCATTCATTCATCATTCATTCATTCATCATTCATTCATTCATCATTCATTCATTCATTCATTCATTCATTCATTCATTCAT
>NW_024037856.1:0-40000 GCF_016077235.1 Cyprinodon tularosa | reverse complement strand
TCTAAATTCATCATTCATTCATTCATACATTCATCTTTCATTCTTCAGTCATTCATTCATGTCATCATCATTCATCCATTCAGTTCAATCATGCATCAGTCATTCACATTCTATTCGTCAGTCATTCATTCATGTGCAGTGCATGTCATCATTCATTCATAAACCCGCCGGAACTACACACAGCCCGCCCCATCTGTCATGACACCCACGGACCACCCACGCCCCATGCCAAAGCACCCCCTAAACCACACAACCTAAACCCTTTAAAGCCACAAACCCAAGCCAACCCAACCCCACGCACATTCTCCTTAATATAGGGAGTATTTATAATTCACTCCTTCCAGTCATACAGGAAGTCCAAGTGCAATCACCTAAAATCTCAGGTTTTCAGTCACACAACGAACCTGAAGTTTTTACAGAAGAACACGGGTCCCCTCAGTAGTAGGTATCAGATGTCCCTGAGCCGCTGTGAGGCAGCTGCTAACCAGGCAGCCTGATGCTCTGCGAGGATCCAGGAGGACTGGCTGCAGAACACAGAGGTCCTCCCCTCTGCAGGACCCGCCACCTCTGGTCCAACGGCATTCTGTCGCAGCGGTTAGTCCGTTCTCATCAGGAGCGAAGGCGGAGAGGGAAGCAGCAGGGAGGCAGCGTGGTTCTAGAGACGCTGCTTACATAAGCCAGCAGCAGAGATGAGAGGCAGCTATTTAAAACCTGGGCTGCAGCTCAGAGGAACGGTTTGGGCTGGCGGCCATCTTGGCAGACTGGGCCGGTTCTCCTGGCTGGGTGGTTATGTAACCAGGCCTCTTCTGATCCAGGTGGATGGACCGGGTTTGATCAGAGGGAGGAGTTCTGAATGGATCCTGGCAGAACAGAAATGATGCATCTAGAGCTGGTTTGGGTTTCAGGAGGATTCTGGATTTATGACCCGTTTACAGAAGAAGTGGGGGAGGGGTGCCATGGTGGTCCGAATCCTGAGGTTCTGAGTTCCAGACCAACTCCCACAGACTGCCACTCTGGGTCCCTGAGTAAGACCCTGTGAAGTTAGGATGCTGAGACAAAAACAAAAGGTTCAGATTTATTTACCGTCCTCAGATGAAGAGATAGAGCTCTGACTGGGCAAAGCTCAGTACATTCATTTATACAGCAATCCCACACACACACTTTCCCTTGGAAATATCCCACCCCTACATAAAGCAGCTGATCTTTCTGCTGCTCTTCTTCACGGTGGCGCCGTTAGCGTGGTAGATCTGCAGTGAGAAGGTCCCGGCCAGGCGAGGGACGGTAGAACTGCAGCTGCTGCTGAGAGCTTTCCATTTAAACCAAGCTACATTCTTACCTGAAGCATCTTCAAAGTTTAGTTTGGGTCTGTTACGTCCCACAAGGGCGCAACATATCAGGCGACACACAGGCAAAACTGAGGGTTCAACATTTATTTATACTGTGATCAGATTTCTAATGACCTATTTCAGACAATTTCCAACAAAATATTTCCCCTAAATTCTGACCAAAACACTCCCACAGATTTAATCACAGACCCTTAACACAATAAATTAGCATAAAAAGCTCACTTTATTCTTATTTACTGATAAAAATCTTGTGGTCAAATCATCAATGGGGATGGCAGCATACATTCATTACAAATTTAGCAAGGAATGGAAACCTCCATGACATTAATTAGAATTACTAAAAATATACTAGTAAACAGAATAGTTGTGATGCAATTATATGCATGAAAACATTTATGAAATGATGCCATTACAAGTGTAAAAATCTTACATATGTTAAAAATCAACCATCAAGCATAATTCAATGTTTACCAAGTTTTGAATCTGTTAAATAAATCTTCATTGATATTTTGTTTCCAACGTTCCTCCTCAGGAAACACAGTAGTCCTTCTTAGACGAAACAGCGCCACATCATGCAGTGGTCATATAGTGTATTACATCCATAGTGGTTTAGGTATTCAGGCTGGATGGAAGGAAGAAGCGTCAGACAGACAGCATCCTTTATACGGCAAATAAACTAATAATTCAGTTATTATTGGTCTGATTCTGTCATATTACATATTTGCCCACCATAGCCACACAGTGCTAGCATGTAAAAAACATTTAAAGGAAAAGTCGCTCATATTCAGAATTCAAACTTCTGAAAGTTCTTTAAATCTGAAATGATTCCATCCTGTTCAATAAATGATCAGTGTTTTTAATTCAGAGTAATTTTCATGTGAATGTGCTTTACTGGAGGCATCCATGTTTGTCAAAGAACACTACTGCCACCTACTGGTTAGTGACATTGTCACGGTGCGGTATTGGCTGTTGATCAAGTCCCAGTGCTGTATCTGGTGTTTGTCACAACGCGCTATTATCCAAGTCATCTTGAAAACATTCTTCTTCCAAATGTTGGCTACATATTACGGGTTTTTTCTCTGGCCAGAAGTTCGATGGCAAATCCTCCCTCTTCAAGTTGGCGATCCAACGACCAACCCGTCCGTGGAGGATCAGGAATCAGAAAGGTGGAATAACTCTTTTTTTTCACTTTTACCCGATGTATTCCAGCATCCAGCTGCCATGCACGTGGGCATTGTCAGTTTCACTATAGCTCTGGTGAATTTCAATGGTGAAGTCCTCTGGAAATCTTCAATAATTGTTGTTGATTGCAGATGTGTCTAGTAGTTCCCATTGATTTAGCTTGGAAAGCGGGGAGAATGGCGCTAGGCTTACCGCACCGTGACGTCACTGCTGGAAGATGGCAGGAGGGAGGGGCTACTGTATTTGGGCAAAGATGGCCGCTCCCAGACTCAGTGAAAATTATTGTTTAAATTTTTTTACTGATTAAAACTAAATTAATTAAATCACTGTGAACATATTTATTTTATCCAATAGAATATTAGGGCCAGGCTAGAAATATATATATATATTTTATATTTCCACAATAAAGTCTTAAAATGATGAGAATAAAGTCGTAAAGTTACGAGAATAAAGTTGTAAACAGACAGCATGTTGAGAGTCTTGTGAAGTTATACTTTATGATTTAACAACTTTATTCTCATAATATTACGACTTTATTTTCAAAATAGAAAAAAAATAATAAAATCTTTATCCTGGCCCTGATACAACATTCACACCTAAAGCAGCAGAAGCAGCTGATTTACATGCAGAGTCAATGGTTGATGCACATCAAGATGCAAACATAACTTTATCTGCTGGACATCAGCCAATGAGAGAAGCTGATCTGGGAGCTGGCAGGGAGTCAGACGCAGCACTGCTGATGCAGAGCGCTATGATCACTCCTCTGAAACAGTTTATTAACGCCTAAATTAACTTCAAATGTAGAAACCTGCCGGCAGAATATGTTGGCTTTTATTATCCTGCTGCCTGCAGTTTGTAGCAGAGACCTGAAAAACGCTAACATCTACTTCCAGCCGCCACCAACAGGAGGGGAAAACCCTGGAGAGGCGAGCGGGCCTGAGGCAGCTGCTGCTGGGGATTCCCAGTGACAGCGCAGCGCCGGTATGTGGGGGTCTGAGCGGCTCCCACAGAGAAATAATCTTTGAAGGCAGGATGGTAATCTGGATGAACTGACTGCACAGACCGTGTTTTCAGGAGGACTTTCTCACTTCAACATAGATGAAAAACTACTTTCTACCCGCTGATCACAGCTAATATAGCTGCCATTGTTCCAGGCAGAGAAAGGATAGAGTAGCTCCGCCCACCGTGCATCAGACCAGCTTTACCACCAGAACTAAACTAAAAGCATCAGAACTGAATAATGACTCATTGATCATTCCTTTCTGACCGGACTTTTCCTTTAAATAAAAGTTAAATATCATGCTGCCGGGACAGGAAATGAAATCATTTATTTATATTTCTGTATAGTGGCGTTTCAAAGATGGCCGCCGTTACTCTTTGATCTCGTTCGGAATATGTTCGGACCTCAGAAACATTCTGCCAGAGTTATATAGGGTTTGTGTTATTACTCCGGATAAGGAGCACGTGACGAGGTGGCCGAGTGGTTAAGGCGATGGACTGCTAATCCATTGTGCTCTGCACGCGTGGGTTCGAATCCCATCCTCGTCGGATGTGTTTTTTTTTGTCTCCGTATTTTCACAGAAACTTCCTTACCGCGCTTTTTTTCGTTTTTTATTTGACAATGGCTGCTTGACCCCACCCACCCTGATATCTGATTGGTCATAACCAACTTTCTGTTTCCTAGCAACAGCAGTGGAGCCGCACGGAGCCGGTAGTGAGTTTGGGCCCAGAGTTCGGCGCCGTCAGCTCTGCTCGGAGGCCGAAATGCAGGCGCCCAGAGCGGCTGTGAGCGTGGAGGTGAAGCGGGTGATCGGAGCTCTCTGCAGGCTGCTGGCGGCCCTCGGTGTGCAGCCTGTCCCCGCGCCGGAGGCCTTCAGACGGGCAAAGTTCGGAGGAAAACCCGAGGTGGGCTCAACAGGGACCGGTTCTGATTCTCCTCTGAGCGCTTATCTTCCTTTACTTGTTAATAAAACAGATACAAACTATAATCTATAAAGCGAAACTTTTTAGAGAAAGTATGGAAGCCGATCAGGGCCAAACCACAGGACGCGATGAGCAGTGGAGCAGCACTAAAATATAACATTTAACTCCTTTTTTTTTAGAGTGATTTATCACAAGCATTGGATTTAAAATTAGTTTTTCTTAAAATTAGCAGTAGAAGATGATAAACTTTTTCTAGACGGCAATAAACAAAGTTATAGAAATTAATTCACTTATTATTTAATGAACTCAAATGTATGGAATTTATAAGTGTGATATCTTAAACATAAGATTGAGTTTTAATAGACTATTGCAGGACCTCAGTAGATGTTTCTGATTTGGATGCTATAAGGTGTTTTTTTCTCTGCTGGAGCTCCTCTGGGCTTCAGACCACAGCGGAGCCACAGACCCTTCCACTCCTGTTCTTTGTTAAATTAATATTAAGTGAGATCAAATGTAACCAGAAGGTCTAAAAATCAACGTTTCATGGCGTTCTGGAGCGTTTGGAGATCTTTGTCTGTTCTTACTGAGGTCGTTTCTGCAGGAGGATCCGTTCTGGCAGCTGCTCTGCAGCATCCTGCAGACATCAGGGATGGTTTCCTGTGGGAGCAGCTCCCTGCTGACAGGAGGTCAGTCTGCAGCTCGCCCTCAACTCCTGCTCAGAGCAGCAGAGATGGAAACATCTTCCTCTGCTTTCTGTTGCACCCAGTAAAGCTCCTGTCACACCTTGATTATTTAGACCAGCATATGCCTGACGAATAAAACACCTGGCTGAAACGTGGCATACGTTGGATAAGTTCTGAGCACGCTGAAACACGGCGGCATACGGCGAGAACGTCGAATGCTGAATGCCAGCGTCTGCCATCCGTGGTCCATCAGTTCCAGATTATCTGATGGTCGACAGACGTGCAGTTCCTCATCAGTCGTGGCGTCTAGCTGATCCTAAACCTCTGACTAACGTCTGCGTAACTTATCCAGAACTTCTCTCCAACATATCAGCGTATCTGACGTGTTCCAGACGAGCGCTGAACCATCTGCTGACACCAGAAACCTGCTTTCTTTCCTTTTCTTTTTTTTTTGGCGGGCGGTAAACAGCAGCTAGGTTAATACCACGATCAAATACATTTTTTTCTGCAGGCCGGGCGCCTCCAGGCGCATCGCTGCCCCCCTCAGGTCACTGTGCATCATTTCCTGTGCATTACGCTGCTGTGAGTTATATGCAGAAGTTAGGCTGTGGTTGGACAGAAGTTCTGGACTCGTTATGAGTTTACGCCCAGAATAGAAAGATTCCATAGAAAGTTCAGAGTATGCCAGCGTTTTAGGAGATTCTGGGACGTCAGGCAGACGCTGGAGAAATGAACAAGGTGTAACGGGACTAAAGAACCAGCGGGATGCAGGTTTGGGTCCAGTTGTCTTTGGTTTGTTCCCCTCAGAGAGCAGGAAGCTGGTGGCTGTGGGCCTGTGGCAGAGCGGTTACCACGGTGACTGGATGTACGATGGAGGCAGCTGCTCCAGCACGGACCTGCTGCTGGCGCTGGGCTGGCTGCTGGCTGGAGGAGCCCTGGAGAAACTGCTGAGCAGGCGGGTAGAGTGCCTGGACCCAGCGCTGCTGACGTCTGCTCCGGTAAGAATGGAAAAGCTGGAGCGTCTTCCTCTCCTCATGCATCCTGGTAACTCTGAATGTTGGTTTCAGCAGAAGCCAGAGTTTTCCGGTGAGGTGGAAGCTGCATCGCTGAGGAGACTGCAGTGGCTGACGGGTCGTCTGAGACATCAGGGTCGGACTCTGCTCGCCACCGTTGGAGCGCGAACGCAAGCGCTGCATGATGTAAGGAGCAAGAGAAACCCAGAGCTGCTAGCTGCTAACGCTAACAGGGTTAAACAGCATCAAACCAAAGATGTAATGAGTCAAACATCTGGTGAAGGTCAGGGGAAGAGTGCCACCGAGTGGCCTGGAGGACCAATCAAGCATTTTATTCCTTTAGGAAAACTTTTCTCTGACCGTAACAAACTGTTGGTTTTTCCTCATTTAATGAATGAAAACCTTCAATTGGTCACAGAAATAAAAAACAATAATAAAACAAAATTCTATGAAGAGTAGAAATGAAGGAGTCTGCATCTGTAGGTGGCATGGTGTGTACCGCACTCAACATGGACCAGAGGAAGCCTGCTGAGAGGAACAGGAAGCGTAGATAAACAACAAGGCCTGTTTATGAGTTTATTTTTAAATTTTTTTCTGCTGGAGCCTGAATTAATGTCTGACTTTCATTAGATTGTTTTCATGGAATTTTCATTTATTATTATTTCTGTCAGATTCTAATTTCTGTGACCATTGTGGGTTTTTCAGTCATTAAATGAGGAGAAAATCAGTCTGCTTCATGTGGATATTTATGCTATTTCTGCCAGACGCGCACCGACATCAGATAGAATCTAAATGTCGTGTTTTATTACCTTCAAACCAGAATCATCGACTTGAACACAGAAATATTTAATTAATAAAAGTGAGGATAATTAGAGGATCTCTGGTTTGTAGAGAATTAGCTGCTGAGGATCAAACAGGAAAGCAGCCAAATGTAAAGAGAATAAAGTGTTGAATTAAAGATGAGTTTTATTTTCTTCCTCAGGTCCTTTTTACCAGCCAGCTTTGCTCTGCGGCTCCCTCTGCTGGCCAAAGCTCTGCGGCTCCCTCTGCTGGCCAAAGCTCTGTGGCGCTCACAGAGGTTTGTACATTACTGGGAACACTGGTTTTATTTCAGTCTCCTGGTTCAGAGAAACCAGAGCCTGCTGTTGCAAAGCTGGTTCTGCTGAATGGGAATGGGATTTAATTCTATGCAGTTTATTTCTATAGCTCCAGTTCACATCATGTCATCTCAGGTCACTTTCCAGTTCACCAGATCATCCAGTCAGATTGATTCAAAGTTTTCTATCTAAGGAAAACCAGCTGATTGCATCGACTCATTGACTCTTCAGCAATCCCTCACACTAAGCATGCTTGTAGCGACAGTGGAGAGGAAAAACTCCCTTTGAACAGGAAGAAACCTCCAGCAGAACCAGGCTCAGTGTGAGCGGCCATCTGCTGAGGCCCACTGGGGTTCAAGGAGACAGAAGCAGACATAGAAAAAGAAGCATAGATACACCCTTTCAGACTCTGGCCTGCAGGGTTAACAAACTCTGACTCCAATCCTCTCTGATCTATCCTGAGGCTGCTGTCAGTTTAATCAACTCTGAGTCGACTGAAAAGCCATTATCAGTAGAGCCCTGATTCAATGAGTCACCATGACAACAGGTCATGCATGTTTTACACCACTGGAGCTAGAAATACGAAAGCAGAATGAAGAAAATGTTGGAGACCATTTTTAAAAGAAAGAGCAAGAGCTTCTAAGGAGAAGATTGCTGCCGATAAAAACATAGTTTATATAGATTGGACTATGGCAGGCCGTTATTACATTTAATCCTATGACTCTCCTCTGTACTGTTCCATCTGTAGGCTCTAAAAATGTTTCTGGTTAAATCGTTTCTGGTTCAATCGTTTCTGGTTAAATCGTTTCTGGTTAAATCGTTTCTGGTTAAATCGTTTCTGGTTAAATCTTTTCTGGTTAAATCGTTTCTGGTTAAATCGTTTCTGGTTCAATCGTTTCTGGTTAAATCGTTTCTGGTTCAATCGTTTCTGGTTCAATCGTTTCTGGTTAAATCGTTTCTGGTTCAATCGTTTCTGGTTAAATCGTTTCTGGTTAAATCGTTTCTGGTTAAATCTTTTCTGGTTAAATCGTTTCTGGTTAAATCTTTTCTGGTTAAATCGTTTCTGGTTAAATCGTTTCTGGTTCAATCGTTTCTGGTTAAATCGTTTCTGGTTCAATCGTTTCTGGTTCAATCGTTTCTGGTTAAATCGTTTCTGGTTCAATCGTTTCTGGTTCAATCGTTTCTGGTTCAATCGTTTCTGGTTAAATCGTTTCTGGTTAAATCGTTTCTGGTTCAATCGTTTCTGGTTAAATCTTTTCTGGTTAAATCGTTTCTGGTTCAATCGTTTCTGGTTCAATCTTTTCTGGTTAAATCTTTTCTGGTTAAATCGTTTCTGGTTAAATCGTTTCTGGTTCAATCGTTTCTGGTTCAATCGTTTCTGGTTCAATCGTTTCTGGTTAAATCGTTTCTGGTTAAATCGTTTCTGGTTAAATCGTTTCTGGTTAAATCTTTTCTGGTTAAATCTTTTCTGGTTAAATCGTTTCTGGTTAAATCGTTTCTGGTTCAATCGTTTCTGGTTAAATCGTTTCTGGTTAAATCTTTTCTGGTTAAATCGTTTCTGGTTAAATCTTTTCTGGTTAAATCGTTTCTGGTTAAATCTTTTCTGGTTAAATCTTTTCTGGTTAAATCGTTTCTGGTTCAATCGTTTCTGGTTAAATCGTTTCTGGTTAAATCTTTTCTGGTTAAATCGTTTCTGGTTAAATCTTTTCTGGTTAAATCGTTTCTGGTTAAATCTTTTCTGGTTAAATCGTTTCTGGTTAAATCTTTTCTGGTTAAATCGTTTCTGGTTCAACCGTTTCTGGTTCAATCGTTTCTGGTTAAATCGTTTCTGGTTCAATCGTTTCTGGTTAAATCGTTTCTGGTTAAATCGTTTCTGGTTAAATCTTTTCTGGTTAAATCTTTTCTGGTTAAATCTTTTCTGGTTAAATCGTTTCTGGTTAAATCGTTTCTGGTTCAATCGTTTCTGGTTCAATCGTTTCTGGTTCAATCGTTTCTGGTTCAATCGTTTCTGGTTAAATCGTTTCTGGTTAAATCTTTTCTGGTTAAATCTTTTCTGGTTAAATCGTTTCTGGTTAAATCGTTTCTGGTTCAATCGTTTCTGGTTAAATCGTTTCTGGTTAAATCGTTTCTGGTTCAATCGTTTCTGGTTCAATCGTTTCTGGTTCAATCGTTTCTGGTTCAATCGTTTCTGGTTAAATCGTTTCTGGTTAAATCTTTTCTGGTTAAATCTTTTCTGGTTAAATCTTTTCTGGTTAAATCGTTTCTGGTTCAATCGTTTCTGGTTCAATCGTTTCTGGTTAAATCGTTTCTGGTTAAATCGTTTCTGGTTAAATCGTTTCTGGTTAAATCTTTTCTGGTTAAATCGTTTCTGGTTAAATCGTTTCTGGTTAAATCGTTTCTGGTTAAATCTTTTCTGGTTAAATCTTTTCTGGTTAAATCGTTTCTGGTTAAATCTTTTCTGGTTAAATCGTTTCTGGTTAAATCTTTTCTGGTTAAATCGTTTCTGGTTAAATCTTTTCTGGTTAAATCGTTTCTGGTTCAATCGTTTCTGGTTAAATCGTTTCTGGTTAAATCTTTTCTGGTTAAATCTTTTCTGGTTAAATCGTTTCTGGTTCAATCGTTTCTGGTTCAATCTTTTCTGGTTCAATCTTTTCTGGTTAAATCGTTTCTGGTTCAATCGTTTCTGGTTAAATCGTTTCTGGTTCAATCGTTTCTGGTTCAATCGTTTCTGGTTAAATCGTTTCTGGTTCAATCGTTTCTGGTTCAATCGTTTCTGGTTAAATCGTTTCTGGTTAAATCGTTTCTGGTTATTTCGCACTCCTAGACTGAACGGTAATGACATTATTTTTAAATAACATTTTTGCAGTCGAAACTAAACTTCAGAAAATTAAACAAACAAAATTATACTGGTAAGAATTGAGTTTTATATGGAAATGTTTCCATATTTTAAGTGGCAGTTTAGACATTTATCAGCATGGTGTTAAACGTTTTATCAGGAAGGACCTGATCACCGTCTCCTGGGTTCCTCCTCCTGCTGGTCTTTCTGTAAATTCTCTGTCTGTCTGACTGAGCAGCTGTTTTCTATGATGCTGATATCTATGTTTTCTCCCTGATATAATCCAGTTCTGGTAAAGAAGTCTGGAATGCTGCTAATGAGGACGGATCAGTGGTGCAGTGGTTAGCAAGAAGGTTACAGGTTTGATTCCTGGTTTGGGTCTTTATTATAGGGATCCCAGAGGATGCACTGGAAAAACCATCTAGAAATAAGTAAAAATGTCTTAAATTAAGTTTATTTATTCTTAATTTGAGCAGGGAAATGAAATAGTTTGGAATTAGTATTTAAAATAAGATAATTAGATAATACGCACTTGAAATAAGACAATGCAATTGTGTTTTCTGATTTTAAGTGGAAATTGTCTCGTTCCGTTCGCTAAATGTCTCCTTTACCTCCTCAATCCAAGAATAAATTAACTTTAAGAAAAAATTACTTCTCTAGATTTCAATTTTTTCGAGTGTGTGAGTTCGAGTCCCACTCCCACAGACTGCCACTCTGGGTCCCTGAGGAAGTCCTTGACCCCACCCTGCTCCCCGGGCGCCGCACAATGGCAGCCCACTGCTCCCTGAGGGGAGGGGTTACATGCGGCGTTTATTTTGTTGCTCTGTGACGGTGGGATGAGAATAAAAAAGTGAAATAAAAAGGATCCGGTCTGTCTGACAGATTGGGAGGTGAAACTCTGAGAAAGAGTTTTCTGAATATAGAGACGCGCTCCTCATTCCCTGAATGAATGCCGCTCAGTCTTTGATTGGATCCTAAAGGACAGGAGGTGGTTGACCTGCTGACTGAGCTCCTTTATGTTCTCACAGAACTACGATAGAAATCTGACTGAATCAGGAAATAAAACATCGGGGGCGGAGCCAGAGGCCTGAGTTTATGGAGGAAAACCTGCTGACCAGGTTAGCCTGGGAGAGTGTTACCATGGCAACAGGCTAAGAGGTTAAAGAAACGGGCTGATTAGACCCGGCCGGGTGTTTAGTTTGCTGGTTCAGCTGCTCTGGTGGAGACCTGCATGTTTTCCCGACACAAGTTTAACTTTATAACTAATAAAAAGTTAGAAAGAGAGAAATCCAAACATTCCTGTCTTCTGCTCATGGAGCACCGCTGCCACCTGGTGGTCATTTTTATATTGACTTCCAATCAATTAAAACCTGTCGCCCAACAACAGACTGACATGGAGGAAGTTTACCAGCTAATATTCTATGAGACTGAAGCTGGTTGATCTAAAGCTGGAGCTTCCTGGAGGCAACAAGGAGCTATATAATAGAATAGAATAGAATACAATAGAATAGAATACAATAGAATAGAATACAATAGAAGAGAAAATCCCTTTATTGTCCCACAATGGGGAAAAATGTATAAGAAAAAACAATAGTGAAGAGTTAAAAGATAAACTATAAAATCCTGTAAAGTTTTTTAAAATATCAAACTGGAGAATAAATAACCAATATGCAGCTATGGACATTTTTCCAGTAATGGATATTTGAAATTATCCAACAGAGATGTTGATTTAGTGAGGTTCCGTCTGTTTCCCTCCTCCTGCTCTGAGGCCAGAGGGCATCCAATCACAGCTGGCCTTCCTGATCAGCTGATCCAGACGCTTCCTCTTAGCTACAGATGAGTCGCTGCTCCAACAGACAGCTCCATAGAAGATGGCCGATAGCGCAGCAGCAGCGCCCCCTGCAGTCTGCTGTGACCTTTCTGATCCAGAGCCTTAGTGTTGGGAGTTCAGTCCGTTAGCTTCAACACAACAGAACAGAGTAGAAAGTCCTTCGTTGTTCCTCAGTGGGGAAATTCAGGCGTTTCAGCAGCAGTTAGGAAAACTAGAGCTGCTCCGATTGAAGGAATCTGAGGCTGAGAAGTTTAATAAGAAGAATGAAGAACCTGAACCAGCAGCAGGAGGTGACAAACTGGAGGAGAACTCCACAAGATGGAGGCCACTCGCATCGGTCCTGTTCTGTTGGTTCCACATGTGGTTTTATTTAGATCAGTGCTGTGGGCAGCGCCCCCTTCTGGACGATGGTAGGAAAATAGGCTTTTGGAGTCAGAAATAGTTGAATTTAGTGCTTTTAATTTGTAGGAGGAGACAGGAAGTCCTCCTCAGCTCATTTGGGGAACCTGGTTGTTTCAGGACTGCGATCGTCTCCAGCAGCTGTGCGACGTCCTGGACGCCTACGTGAGCTGGAAGCAGACGGAGAAGGTTTTCTGGACCTGGATGGTGGGTCTGTTCCCAGCAGAACCAGAAAGCCGCCGCGCTCTTCTGCTCGCTCCGTTCTAACCCTGTTCCTGCAGGACAGCGTGGCGGACCGCCGCTTCAGCGATCTTCAGGTCAGGACGCCCCCTAGGCCCGCCCGGCGGAGTTTGGCGACCTGTTACCATGGGAACCAGATGCTGGCGAGGATGGAGGAGATGCTGAGGAGACTGCCTGACACACAGGTACCACGTCTACAGCTTAGAGCTTCACATTTCTGATTCGGTTTGAATATTTAGATCAGAATGAGCTGCAGAGCTCCGCTGCTGCCAGGATGCGTTCAGGTGCCTGAGGAAAAATGAGCGTTACGCTAAAGTTTGACTCACCCTGCTGTGAAAAGGTGAGGCAGCAAAATAACCTGTTTTAATTGGAAAGTAATCAACTACAGACATCCCAAGTTCCAAAAACTCATTTCAGGGAGATGCTTAAAGACACACCCGGGGACACCGGCCCCCATAGAGACACACGGAAGGCCAGCAACGTCTCATCAGCTGTTTATTAACGAACAGCAATTCCTTAAACACTAAACAGAACAGTATTGGTCTTTTATTTTCAATAATTTCAATCTCGTAGCCTTGAACATCGGTTGCTTTCTGTTTTTCATGGACTTCAGCAGACAGTGCACCTCGCCATGATGTCATCATTCCTCACCATGGCCGGCCCCAACGGGGGCCGGCGCCCCTGTAGATCATGTCCTGGCCGCTGTTATGGCCCCTGTACTGAAGACATGATACTTCAAAGAAATTCTAACGATGATGCGCTGGAACAGACATGGTTACTGATTGGTTCTTTGGATCTATTTCATTCTTTTCTTTACAAATTCTGTTTTACTAATTATTCATAAACAATAAGCTGATCGCTTCAGTGGTTTTAAGATAGGATCCCAGTTTTCATCTGCTAAATGTTTTTTAATTAAAAAAAATGCTCTAATTTTTTCAGATGAATTTAACAGTTTTTCTTGAGTTCAAATTCAAATTTTATAGAAAACGGTAGTTTTAACTTAAATTAAGCCAAAAATATGTAAAATTCCTAAATAATAAATGTATATTGACCTCATTAGAAATAGAATTTTTATTGAACCTCATTGAAAATAAAGTTCCCTTCATGCAGCTGTATTAATATATTTGAATCTTTTGCCCTGTTTTTTATTTCATGCTTTTCTGGGCCCCCATGAAAACGCGCTGCCCCCCCCCCACCCCCCTCCTGGCCCCCTGGTACATTTGGTCTAGATCCGCCCCTGTTCCTCCCCTTCACCAGATATACTTTAATATATTCTGCTGTAAAATTAGTCCTATAATCTGTTTTTTTTTCTGGAGGATTGACCCTCTGCCGTTTCCCAGGATGCACTGCTTTGAGTGGTAACTAGGCGACTGCCAGAGAGGAACCAGAGAAACTTATCTGACTGATCCGATCAGCGCTCTGATCAACCAGTCGCCTGGAACGCTGGTTGATCAGAGCGCCGCTTTGGACAGAAACGCTGCACAGGTTTCACCAGCGAATCTTTCAGGATGAAAACTTTCTTAACTTCTTATGTCCTTGATTTTCTTCTCAGGAGCGTCAGATGGAACTCCAAGAACGACGCTCCAAGGATGAACACGGCAGGAGCTCTGAGGGCGGGGCCTGTGTGGGCGGGGCCTGTGTGGGCATTCCTCCCCTCTGTCCCCCTCCCTCGCCTCTCCTCTCTGCTCCCTCCATTCAGGGCCCGTGTCGTGTCAGGCTGCAGGCTGGGAAGATGCTCAGCCGTTCATTGGAGCGGGCCCCCAGCTCCCCCAGCAGAGCCGGGGCCCCCAGCGGGGCCGGGGCCCCGGGGGAGCTGCCTTGTTCTGAGGCTGCAGAGCAGCTGCTTCAGGCCGAGGCTGTCCTCCTGCAGCGCAGGGACAGACGGCGTCTGGCCAACAGGAAGCAGCTGCAGGAGCGGATGGATGTTCTGGACCAGCAGGTCTTCATCCCTCTGTAGAAGGTCCGTTTCATCAGCTCTGAATGACCGGCGATGGACGGACTCGGCGACCCGGCCCTTCAGACCAGACCAGGGGTTCTACTGGATGTGGGTCAGAAAAGTTCTAATTAAAGAAGCAATAAATCCTTTCAGTTAGAAAGCAGCAGAGATGCTGGACAGCGGTTTGCCATGGAGACATATGCTGTGGCCTGAGCTGCTGGCTGAAGTTCTTCAATCACTTACATGCAGAACCTCCCTGAGATCCCATACTGATACAGGATCCGATATCAGGCTAATCTCAGATTAAATATCAATCTGCCTGAAGTTTCTGGAACCGGTTGGTTCATAATCTGAGGATCAGTTCTTCTCCTGTTGATCAGTGTCCTTGATCCCTTCATCAAAACAGGGAATAAAATCGTGAATCGATCTGATATGAGATCGATGATGGAATCCGTCATCAGAAGGTTATATCAGGACGTCCAGTAAGGCGGAAACGAGCCCAGATAGAACATGGAGGTTCTATTCAGACGGCCCAGATCTCCGGATTAAAATCCTCCTCATTGGTCTGCTGTGATAATCTGATTATTGAGGAACTAGAGGTTCTGTTGGGATTAGCATCTAGAGACGTTTGACGATTTTCTTTCAGGGAATTTATTGATCCCAAAGTAAAGTGAGATGCTGCGACTCTTTTTTATCCAGATGTTGTCTCCTGTAGAGGTCCGTCTTCCAGCGGCCGTGTTGGAGCCTCTGACTGGTTCCAATGAAGATGATGATGCTCAGGGTTCTCCGTTAGGTTCTTCATCCTGCTTAATTTTTCGACAGGCGGTAGACGACGACTTCATCAGATATGAAACTGAAGCTTTGAGAGTTAATGAAGTCAGTCTGGGATTATAAACTAAATCTGCTCAGTTTATAATTCACTGAGAAACGTTTGGAGGGATTTAATCTGCTGCTCTGGTCGTTTTAATCTGAGGAAATACTGAAGCACTCTGGATTCAAATAAAAGCATTTTTAAAAATGTCTCATGTCAATCAGTGGTCCTCCTAACTGTCAATCATCCTAGTGAGGTGTGTCCGTAAGGCCGTCCTATGCGCTCGTTCCGTTAGCTAGCTTGTTCTGCGCACATTCAGGCGTATATCTGTAGTGAGCTACGGTTTCAGACAGTCTTTGAAGCTCACCTTTCTCACTGCGGTTCTTGGAAAATGGCCGAGGGTCGGAAGAGAAAAAAAATAATAATTGAACTTTATTGATCTCACATTGGGGAAATTCCCTCTGCATTTTGGGCTGCCGTTGTGCGGCTCCTGGGAGCAGTGAGGGGTTAAGGGGTCTTGCTCAGGGACCCAGAGTGGAGGCTGTGAGGGTCAAACCTTCTAAGACCTGGGCCAACATTATCCCAGGGTTTTAGGGGCCGACATTCTATGAGCTTTGAGAACAGCAACTTTTAAACAAGTGGAGACAAAAAACAAAGAAAGAAATCATGAAAATCCTCCACAAAACCTTTAATCTAAGGAAAACTGGCTTAAACCCTGCAGAGCGCAGTTCTAGGGATTGGCCAGCAGGTGTCAGGCTGGAGCTACCTGCAGTTTGCTGCCTGATCTAACCAAACATCAAAGTTTGATCAATGGAGGAAAACGAAGAAAAAAACACAGAATGTAGATTAGAGTCAGAATATAATTCCAGATTCTGCTTAAAGAAAAGCTGCTGATTTATTTGACATCAGGACTTAAGATGGAGAGGAACAAGTTCTGATCCATCTCCATAAAGTACAGAGCTTCTGCTGAGGCCTCTGGATCCCATTCTGGGTAAGAAGAGCTTCTAAGGCTGGAGGAGCAGAGAGTAAATCGTTAGTTCTGGAGAAACATCCACCATGAACATCACAAACATCTGCAGGGTTTTAGTTACATCTAAGTTTAATTCCAACAACATTTTATTCACATCAACAACAAACATCTAAAGTTCTCCTGAAGAGCAGAAACTAAAGCTGAACTTTGAAGCAAACATCAGGAGTCAACCACCAGAAGCTTCTGCATGTAGGAGTTCAGCCACTTCTGTCTCTCCATGGAGGTCAGGAGTTTGCTCTTCTCCCTGAAGGCGGCGTCGTCGGCCACCACCATGTTCCTCTTCAGCAGGCGGGCTCCTCCTGAAGCCCACTCACTTGGCCACACCCCTTCCACACTGGACAGGACAGAACCACCAAGACTTTAGGATCTCCTCAAACACCAGCTGCCCTCAGAGGTAGTTTAGTTAGGCTCCGTCCACACGAAGCCGAACCCTGGCCTAAACGCACTAATTTTTCACCAAACCAGCCTCTCATCCGTACGAAGCCGGCGTTTCGGGGGTCTGTAAACGATCTTTTTTTTATTCAGCCTTCAGAGTGGGAAGATTTTGAAACGCCGTTTTCGCGTTTCCATCTTTAAGCTCTAACCGCATTTTTTTTCTTAAACGCATGCGTCATAGTGTGGCCTCTAAACACGCATGCGCGACGCAGTATCACAACAACAATGGCGCCGTACGCCGTGTTGAATGGTTGCTGCTCATGCTACTCACCCTGCTGTCGGGCTTACAACAGAATCTTCTTCTTCTGGAATATCTCCAGGAAGAACAGAGCAATATCGACCACATAGTTCAGCACCTGAATTTGACTGAACCACGGAAATAGACCCGCAGGGCAACCATGAATAAATATTAGTGCGCATGCCCAACATTTCGTCGCCTGTTTTCGCTTTGGCACCACAGCGCCACTTATAGGCCTGGCATACATTTTGCAGCGTTTTCATGCATTCGTGTGGACGATCACATTTATTTTACGTCTCCGTCTTTACGACAAACGTTTTGGAAAATATTAGCGTTTCGTGTTCGTTTTGACTTCGTGTGGACGGGGCCTCAATCCTTTATCTAGAAAACTGCTGATATTAATAGGAAGTGTCTGACTGCAGTTCCACTGTAAAGCCGGACATACACTGAGATTTTTTAAATCTCAATCGTTGCACGTAGCTACAGCTAACTGTACATCGTGAGCTGCAGCTACAGCTAACTGTACATCGTGAGCTGTAGCTACAGCAAACTGTACATCGTGAGCTGTAGCTACAGCTAACTGTACATCGTGAGCTGCAGCTACAGCTAACTGTACATCGTGAGCTGTAGCTACAGCTAACTGTACATCGTGAGCTGCAGCTACAGCTAACTGTACATCGTGAGCTGCAGCTACAGCTAACTGTACATCGTGAGCTGCAGCTACAGCTAACTGTACATCGTGAGCTGCAGCTACAGCTAACTGTACATCGTGAGCTGCAGCTACAGCTAACTGTACATCGTGAGCTGCAGCTACAGCTAACTGTACATCGTGAGCTGCAGCTACAGCTAACTGTACATCGTGAGCTGCAGCTACAGCTAACTGTACATCGTGAGCTGCAGCTACAGCTAACTGTACATCGTGAGCTGCAGCTACAGCTAACTGTACATCGTGAGCTGCAGCTACAGCTAACTGTACATCGTGAGCTGCAGCTACAGCTAACTGTACATCGTGAGCTGCAGCTACAGCTAACTGTACATCGTGAGCTGCAGCTACAGCTAGGTAGGTGAAAATTAAAAGTTTATGAAATAAGAAATTTTTCATTGTCTAAAAGTAAAAATGGAATGAATTTGCTGTGGATTCACATATATTTCCTAAACAAAGTGCTTGTTGAAGGGTGAGAGGGTTCACTGCTCCTCCCTCACCTCCGGCTACTTGATAGAGCTGAGGTGTCAGACAGCAGCGCCACGTGGAGAGAGAGGAGCGGTGATGGCGGAAGATGAAACCAGCTGAACTTTTCTACGATAAAGCAGCCAGTTAAAGAGCAGCACAGGGTTGAGGTCCCAGTTACCTGGCCTCCGCCCTGTCCGGACCAAACAGCCACGCTTCCCTCATCAGACCAGCCTTGCTGTCTGCTGCCGCTCTCAGGCTCGGCGTTGACATCATCTGGATGTTCCAGTCATGGAGGGAGATGGAGGGGAACAGAACATCCCAGTCATCGGGTTTCACCTCCTGTGGATCTTCAGGGTTTCTAAGATCACAGAAATGAGATCATAGAGATGCAATCTTTATCCTTAGGGCAATAGCAATACGCCTGAGGTTTCAGCTGATCCCACATCAGATTAAACTCACCTAAGAGGTAGTCTAGGATGAGGGAAGCCAGACGTCATCGAGGAAATGACCAGAACCCAAATCAGCAGGAAGGACATCCGAGAAAAAGCCCAAAGTTCTGACATCCTGAAGGAGACAAAAAAAAACCTCCTGAGAGTCTCATTTATTCAGATAGTTCGCTAATAAAGTCCGTTCACCTGCTTCCTTCTTCAGGCTAACCTCCTCCTGGCTACTGTGTGACGTCATTATGTTACTTTATTGACCAACACCAGAATCTGGGCTCAAAAACCAGGACAGAGAGAGAGAGAGACCTGTTGGACCGAGTCATGGTGAAGTTCCAGGACTCTGACTCCCAGAGAACTGACTCACTGTAGACTGTTAGTTTGTACCATCTATGGTTTGCAGCAGAACCTTTAGAACCTCACAGGAAACCAGTAAGAGTGATGCGATCTGTTGGACCTACATGTCCAGCTGTGATGAGAATAAAAAGGGTTTTCTGAGCAAAGCTTTTTTTCCTCCATAACTCTGGACGTTAATGTAGATATGATCAGAACCATCTGGTGGGCTGTTGTCACACTAAAGGCCCATTCATACCTCACGTTTGGCCTGCACGTCCGTATTTCTGTCCGTACGTTCTATCCGTTGACTCCTTCATACCTCCGTCCGTTGAGGTGCGCAATAACCCGTATTTCCTCTAGGTGGCAGTGCTGGGCGCCAATGATTCGTCATTGATCAAAACATGGCGATGGTCCAAGACCTGATTCTGTTGACATTTTGTACTAAAAACTCAATAGCGCCCCCACCGTTTCCGGTAGTATTGCTCCGTATTGATCCGTTTCGTCCGTAAGCGTAAGCTCCCAATTTTCGTGTCAAAGTACGGACGAAATCGACGGTTAGAACGTATGAAACACTCCACACGTATCCGGATCCGTCTTTTACGTGAGGTATGAATGGGCCTTTAAGCTACACCCCTCCCCTAATCTCTCCTCTCATTGGCCCTCAGCTCTGACCAACCAGGGTTCTAAGACCTAATCCTAACAAATGTTAGCCTACTTAGACTTTCTACAAAATCTGTTTGGATGGGATAGCATTCCAGCCTCTCTTCTATAGTTACATTTTTCCATTAAGTCAGGTACTGAAGCAGGGATGACAAGAAAAGGGGAGGAGCTAAAGGATCTGGTGGAGCAGGAGGATGTTGTAGGTCTACAGCATGGTGGTCTGGACGCTCTATGAGCCAAATATTCAGTTTTTTCTGCTTGTTTCCTCCTTTGCAGAAGTAATCTCCTCTTCTGACTGAACTCTCCATCTTCTCCTGCAGTCTGGTTCTCTGGATACCCTCCTTCTAACTCCAGTTAAAGGCACAGTGTTTAGCTTTTGGCCACTAGGGGCGCCTGCATTTTGCTTCTACTAAAGCGGGGGTCTGCAACCTCTTTAGCCTCGAGCTTTTTCAAAAATTTATGAAATTTTTGTTTTTATATATAAACTAAAATTATTTATGTTTTCCAATGCTGTAAACATTTGTATAACAAATACATTTAAACAATAGTTTGCATCATAGCCATAGAGATCAGTGGCCATAACCTGCAGCCAGGGTTAGCGGCGCGGCGCCAGGCTAACAAAGCTGCAGGTGCGTCTCAGGCCGTGGATCCCAGAGGGAAAAAAGGAAGATGGCTGATGAGCGAATCATTTGCTTTCATTACCAGTGAGGAAGGATCGCCTGCATGTTTGCTTTGGAATGAGAGGTTGGCAAAAAATAAAAATTAGGAAAGTCATTTTCAGGGAAGGTTAAATCTGCAGCCGACCACCAGCTGGGAGGGAGAGAAAAAGAGAGATTGCTGAACTTCTGGATAAATTAGAGGAGAGCAAATATAGATTTAAGAAGTAGATTGCATCTCCAAACTACTGCTGCTAGTTTGGTTGCAAGGATAGAAAACCATTCATAGATCCAACAGGTAGGCCTCTGATGCAGGGATGGAAACTTTCTTCCATTTGTTCCCCAAATCCTAAAAATCTAAATCCCACCAAAGAACGCTGGTGACGGAGGATGTGGGATTTCAGGGTTAGAGAGCTCTGCTCTGATGATGTCACTTCCTGCTCGGTTCCTCGTGACTCCATCAGCTCCTCCCAACAGAAACACGTCCACCATAGAAAGATTCCTTTATCCTGTTTCTATCATTTCATCAATGCACCGCGCGCGGTGAAGCGATCACTGCTCGCCCATCACCTCATGCTGCTATGTGACATTGATGAACATTTAATCATGAATGTTTATTATATATTTAAGCCGCCATTTTCCTTTTCTATAGTGGAATAAAACACTTAGAGCCGTGTTTCCATGACAGGCTGATAAAAGACATTCACATTTTTGCAGCTCCAGACAGATTTATTTTTATTTATTTTTTGGTCTAACATGGCTTTGAGCAGTTTGGGTTGCTGACCTCTGACCTAAAGATAGAAAATAAAAAAGATTCTGACTGTAAACTAGGAGTAAAGCAGTAACTTACCAGTCCGATAATAAAGTTGAGAAAACAGCTATTAACATGCTAACATTAGCCCACCTTGCTATTACCATGCTAACATTATCCAGCCTTGCTATTGCCATGCTAACATTAGCCCATGTTGCTATTACCATGCTAACATTAGCCCATCTTGCTATTACCATGCTAACATTATCCAGCCTTGCTATTGCCATGCCAACATTAGCCCACCTTGCTATCACCATGCTAACATTAGCCCGCCTTGCTATCACCATGCTAACATTAGCCCACCTTGCTATCACCATGCTAACATTAGCCCACCTTGCTATTACCATGCTAGCTTTAGCCCACCTTGCTATTACCATGCTAACATTATCCTGCCTTGCCATTACGATGCTAACATTAGCCCACCTTGCTATCACCATGCTAACATTAGCTCACCTTGCTATTACCATGCTAGCTTTAGCCCACCTTGCTATTACCATGCTAACATTAGCCCATGTTGCTATTACCATGCTAACATTATCCAGCCTTGCTATTGCCATGCTAACATTAGCCCATGTTGCTATTACCATGCTAACATTAGCCCATCTTGCTATTACCATGCTAACATTATCCAGCCTTGCTATTGCCATGCCAACATTAGCCCACCTTGCTATCACCATGCTAACATTAGCCCGCCTTGCCATTACGATGCTAACATCAGCCTACCTTGCTTTTACCATGCTAACATTAGCCCACCTTGCTATCACCATGCTAACATTAGCCCACCTTGCTATTACCATGCTAGCTTTAGCCCACCTTGCTATTACCATGCTAACATTATCCTGCCTTGCCATTACGATGCTAACATTAGCCCACCTTGCTATCACCATGCTAACATTAGCTCACCTTGCTATTACCATGCTAGCTTTAGCCCACCTTGCTATTACCATGCTAACATTAGCCCATGTTGCTATTACCATGCTAACATTAGCCCACCTTGCTATTACCATGCTAACATTATCCCGCCTTGCCATTACGATGCTAACATTAGCCCACCTTGCTATCACCATGCTAACATTAGCTCACCTTGCTATTACCATGCTAGCTTTAGCCCACCTTGCTATTACCATGCTAACATTAGCCCATGTTGCTATTACCATGCTAACATTAGCCCATCTTGCTATCACCATGCTAACATTAGCCCACGTTGCTATTACCATGCTAGCTTTAGCCCACCTTGCTATTACCATGCTAACATTAGCCCACCTTGCTATTACCATGCTAGCTTTAGCCCACCTTGCTATTACCATGCTAACATTAGCCCACCTTGCTATTACCATGCTAACATTAGCCCACCTTGCTATTACCATGTTAACATTATCGCGCCTTGCCATTACGATGCTAAAATTAGCTTACCTTGCTATCTACACTCCCGTTCCACCCATTCCATCCGTCTTTAAGTTTTGCAGCTGGAGACCTGGACATGATAGTAAATGAACCATGGCTAACTGCTAATGATGCTACATGAATGCACATAAACCAATACTGAACCTCGTTTGTTCCCTCGTGATAAAAAAGAAGGTCAAAATTAACTTTTTAATTCATGTTTGCCTAAAAAATTATCAAACCTAAAAGTAGAAACAATTTCAAAAGTAAAATAAATCCTTTATGAGGCTTTCTGAAACTTCACTCCTGTCCTATTAAACTCCATTCATGGTCTCATGACTGAAAGTTCTCACCAGAAACCAGCAAAGATTGAACCTAACCGTAAAGAATAACTTTTATATCAAATCAGACGGTTCATAAACCTGCAGCCAACATGAAAGCATGTTTCTCCAGAGATCCATTCTCACTGGACCCCGGACGGGCCCCTGGGTCTGAGGATGCCCAGATCTGCTTCAGCATCAGCTGGGATGGTAGAGACCAGGTACCTTCATGTTTACCTGCTTTGATCAGAGAACCCCATGAATAAAAGCTAAAAGACCATAAACTGAGATCAGCCACCTTTGTGTTCCAGTCAGAAAGCTTGTTCCCAGTCAGGCTGGTACCTGAACGTTCCAGGCGGCTGATCTTGGTTCTTACCTGCGTCTCAGAAACCAGAATCAGAAGTTTGTAAAAATCAACAGCTGTCTTCCCAGAAACATTAAAAACACGCCATTAAAACAAGGATTTCCCTCCACTCCAGGTTAAAGGTAGCGCAGAGCCTCCAGTGCTCGGTCTTATATACCCTCTCACCCTGGACAGTGGTATGACCCCCCCCTGCCCGGCCACACACCCACACCACAGAGTAACGCCCCTGCACAGGTCAGGCTGCGGAGCTGAAGGAGCTCGTTAGTGTCCACTTCAAACACTGTGGCTGAAGGCGCTGCTGTTTGCAGGACGCCATCTAGTTACTGGACATCATTACGCGGCGGCGGTGCATCAATGCCATCTTCAGGATCTGCTGCAGATGTTTCTGTGCCTTTTTCTGCCAGAGATGTTTAATCTTTCGGATCACAGATCTGACGACGCTCCACGCAGAGAGGGGTGCAAAGATGAAACGTCCTCATCCGTCCATCCAGGACAGGAGAACCAAACAGAGATATTAATAGAGTAGAAATACATTAATTTAAACAAACAATGTTAAAGTATAACTTTCATAAAAAGGTGAAGCTTTTTCAATATAAGAGGCTGATGAGGAGATTTCTAACTGATCAGATTGGACGGCTGCTCTCCTGACGGGAGGCGGATCCTGTTCTGGAAATCAGTCATTCAAACTGAGGTTTATGGAGTAAATCTATTTAATGGGACACATTGTGTGCAGAGACTCCTGTTTGGAGCTGAAGATCATTAAAATGGGATCATTGTTGGATTCTGAGCAAAAGGAGAAAACTTTGAATAAATCTGAGACGTTATGAAGGGAATCGATTGAGAAGCGATGATTAGAGCTGTTAAAGATAATCGTTAGGATAATTATTTTGAAGATGTTTATTACACCTTAATATTACCTGTCTGTTGAAAACGGAGCTTTTCCACCACAGTTTATCTAATCAGGACAGTTCCTCTGTCTGGATATCCAGTTATAATCTTCATTCTGCACGTGGCAAAGATTTGGGAATAGAATGAGAGCGGCGTCCTTCAGAACATGGCGGAATATTTTGATAAGGCTGGAGCTATGGATGCATAAACATCTGCTAACGTGTATGATGTCATGATAGGATGATGTCATGATAGGATGATTGGATGATGTGATGATGTCATAATGACTGGCTACCTGTCCAGGGTGTACCCCGCCTCTCCCCCATTGACTGCTGGAGATAGACACCAGCACCCCTCGCGACCCCACAAGCGTGTCAGATAATGGATGGATGGATGATGTCATAATGTGTCAGACGTGAAATGTATAAAATGCCTAAAATAAAAACTTAATCGGAGCCACTTCCTGAGAGGTGAGCAGCTGCTTTCTGTAACTCTGAGCAACTTCTCTGATCTGAGATTTCCTCATTCTGCTTCATTCTATCTCTATTCTCCCACTCTGCAGAATCTGTTAGTTCAATCTCTAACGTTCTGCTCTCTCTGCTTTTTCTCATAGTAGCTTCATCTGGTCTGTTCCTGTTTGGCTGTGACTCCATCCTGGAGAGAAATATCAGCTGTGCTGCTGCCATCAACACCTTTGTTTCTAGATGTTGGAGCTTGGCCTGTTTTCCAGTGTAGTCCTGTTTCTCTGACTGTGACTAACTGGATGTGCTCCCTTCATCCTCTGACATGGGAGCTGGCTCGGAGCTCGTCTGCCTGGCTGTGTGTTTCCTGGACGGGGCCGCCTGTGGAGCTGGTTGACAGTTGCCTTTTGTATCTATGCTTCTTTTTCTATGTCTGCTTCTGTCTCCTTGAACCCCAGTGGGCCTCAGCAGATGGCCGCTCACACTGAGCCTGGTTCTGCTGGAGGTTTCTTCCTGTTCAAAGGGAGTTTTTCCTCTCCACTGTCGCTACAAGCATGCTTAGTGTGAGGGATTGCTGAAGAGTCAATGAGTCGATGCAATCAGCTGGTTTTCCTTAGATAGAAAACTTTGAATCAATCTGACTGGATGATCTGGTTGATCTGGATCTATAAAGTGACCTGAGATGACATGATGTGAATTGGAGCTATAGAAATAAAATGAATAGAAGTGAATTGAGTGAGATTATAATTTCTATCAGAATCTGTGGTCATATCTCCTGGTTATAAGCTATTAAATGTTATTGTTGTCCTGAGTGAGTGAGAGATAGAGCTTCAAGGTGCAGACACACACACAGAGAGCCTATCTTTGACTAATGGTGTTTCCTGCCGGTTCTGGATTAGTTGTATCCCTGCAGGAGAGTCACTGATGGACCAGCCACACAGATGCAGCCGCACAGAGGTGAGGAGATTCCCTCTGTGCTTTTAGGGTTCTTTCCACCAAATATTACGGGTTTTTTTTTTAGCTCTGAATCTACCGAGGTGCAATTTGAACTTTTGTTGTCTCACCAGTGGGCATGAAATACCCAAACATTAAGCTCTTGGTTATGGAATTTAGTCTAGTTAGTTTAGTCTCAATTCCTTATTAAAATTAGAATTAAGCTGGGCTTACACTCCCCATCAGGAATTGTAAGTCCATAATATCTATGGTGCAGATATGCAGTGTTTTGGTTTGATATGCTCACCTCAGGATTTGAAATGCATGAAACTTAAAATCAACATTTAAAATTTTTTTTTCTGATTGCTTTGTTTTGTTCTTTTTTGACCACCTGGGGGCCCTCATGGGGACACTAACGTGTTATTTCTCAGTATTCAGTTAATGCTTGGATTAAAAGAAACATAAACAAATGTAATAAAGATAAGAAAAGAAACATTATTTCTGGTAAAAGTAGCAGCAGAACACTGAGAATTCCCCATCCCTGATCCATGATCAGGATGTTCCTTTAAACCTGTTCAGTTCCCAGCTTTTAGCCTCATGCTGAATGTTTTTGCATTTTTTCAACATCTGGCCACATTATAGCTAATGCTACGTTCAGACCGCAAGTGATTGAATCCGCAGAAGCAGCTGGTTTACATGCAGAGTCTACGGTTGATGTGCATCAAAGCTCCTGCATGGTCTACAGCAGCAGGAGCAGCAGCTGCTGGACATCAACCAATGAGAGAAGCTGATCTGGGAGCTGGCAGGGAGTCAGACGCAGCACTGCTGATGCAGAGCGCTATGATCACTCCTCTGAAACAGTTTATTAACGCCTAAATTAACTTCAAATGTAGAAACCTGCCGGCAGAATATGTTGGCTTTTATTATCCTGCTGCCTGCAGTTTGTAGCACAGACCTGAAAAACGCTAACATCTACTTCCAGCCGCCACCAACAGGAGGGGAAAACCCTGGAGAGGCGAGCGGGCCTGAGGCAGCTGCTGCTGGGGATTCCCAGTGACAGCGCAGCGCCGGTATGTGGGGGTCTGAGCGGCTCCCACAGAGAAATAATCTTTGAAGGCAGGATGGTAATCTGGATGAACTGACTGCACAGACCATGTTTTCAGGAGGACTTTCTCACTTCAACATAGATTCTAACTACTTTCTACCCGCTGATCACAGCTAATATAGCAAAGCTGCTCTCTGGCATCGAACACAGGAGCAGCAGAAGCATCAGACGCATCTTGATACACTTTACTAGACGTCTGACTTTAATCATGTAGCATCACGTAACTTTCCACACTACATGAAAAGTGAGATTTTCGTCCCCGTAAACCCCCGTAAACTCCCGCAGATCTGCCTGATTTTCGTCAGTTTCCGACAATTTGCAACCCGTGCTTGTCCGCGTTTGTCGTGCCACAAATTGTCGGAAACGTACCGGGACGTAGGTGGAGAGCGATCAGCTGTACTAATGGCCCTAATTAGCATATGAATGCAGCAAACCCGCGCGGCTGGCCAGGTCTGGCTTGAATAACCTTCTCAGTATTGGCTGAAACCACTATTCTCAAACAAGTGAAATCGCTCGTGATTGGCAGCAAAAGCACACGTGGCCACGCCAGGCTTTAATTTTCTTACTGAGTATTGGACGGAACCACTTCTTTTTAAACAAGTAAAGTCGCTCGTGATTGGTTGGCATATATATATATATTTACATATAAATTTACATATATATATTTATTCATATATATATTTATTCATATATATATATATATATATATATATTTATTCCTTCATATATTTATTCATTCATATGGTGTGTATTTATGTTATCCTACACTACTACACAATTATTATGCTACCATCAAGGACATGAATGAATTTATACAGGAAATGAAGATTTGCCGGGAAGCTGTTTATGCAAAGAAAGAGCTTTATTAAAACACACACAACTATATACAACGCGTATCCAAACACATGCGTTTCTAAAAATTAAAAGTCCGTGAACGGTCCGTTTGCTTCCTCGGGGTTGGAGGTAACTGGCAGCATTCCCTCCGAGGCAGGTCCGATGTGCAGACGCATACTGTGCGCGGCCCTGTACTTCGGCATCGCTTCTAACCGGGACTGCAGCTTAACACAGAGTTCAGTGAGATCCGGCCTACGAAATGGCGGCGACCGTACAATCCATCCAGAGACACCGCCGACGACGGCGGACTTCCAGAGTTCCACTTCCTCATCTGCCAGCACACTCTGCCTCGCTTTCAGCAGCTGAAAAAAAAAACAATGAATCAGCGCACTGCGTATGGACACAACACATCTATCAATGCACCTGAAAAATAGTCACCAAATAAAGTCTTACCCTCTTTCTTCTGGCCCGACTCCGAGCAGATAGCCTCCGCACGCAGCGTGTGGCTGGCTGCATATATCTGAAGCTCCTGCATACCGTCTGAAAATACGTCTTACAGGCAGCTGGAAAACAATTAAATGAGAGCGGTATAAATAAAAAATCAAACGCAAGTCACAGTAACAAGGAAGGAGAAAACATTAAAACAAGTCACTTACACACAATGTCGTCTTTATCAACATCGTGTAAATCTGGACTTGCTGATTATGGCTCCGAGCAAATAGGAGGTCTGTGAAAACAAAATGTAAAGCTATGGTCGGTATCCATCCGTATCCATTTCCTTTTACCGCAGAATGAAAGCATATTCTTTAAATCTTACCCCTGCTCCGGTTCATAGCGCCTGCAATTAGTCTCCGAGTTGTTAAGACGGCGTACTGATTCCTGTAAATCACAAAAAATACACTTTAATAAAGCTTGTTCTAGCAAGGCTACTATTAGCGGTAGCTTAGGCTAGGCTACTATTAGCCATAGCTTAGGCTAGGCTGCTTTTAGCTTAGCAGGCAGTAATCGAACATATATTTACCGCTAGCATCTCTTCTTTGAGTTCGTCTTGTTCGATGCAGAGTCGCCATCGCGTCCAAGAGGAGTTTTACCCCGAAATCCAGACGCTCCAGACCGCCTGCACAAAGCAAAGCAGCATCCTCCACTGTGGCAGCAGACCGCCGCTCTGAGTTTATTGGAGATCGTACAGAGCATGCGCGAGATGAACGTTTCCGTGGATCAATAAAAATAATTAAAAAATCATTCTTTTTTTTTTTTTAAATCAAGGCCTTAATTGGCACTAAAATTATTTAAATATGTTTATCGAAGTATTTATAATTCTTTAATAAAAAATGCTTATAAAAACAATTTCGTCAGATATATTATATCGCTCCAGGCGGAGAAAAAGCTAGAGGATATATATATACGTATATATGTGTGTGTGTGTTTTTACATACATACAGGAGTCATGGAACTCTGCTTGCAGCTCCTTCATATTTCATGTACACTAATAACTTGTGTACATGGTTCTGGTTGATGGCATTAAAATCATTTCAAATAGCATTAAATTAGAGTCACTCATTCTAGTGTTGCACCGATGCCATTTTTAGGCCCCGATACCGATACCCGATACCTGGCTGTGCAGTATCGGCCGATACCGATACCATAATAATGTAAAATAATTGCCATCATGGCTTTGTCGAGCTGCTGCCTACCTTTGTGAAGCAGGAAAAAATCTAATACAAAGTGAATCCAGTAGAACTTTTTATTGCCTACCAGGAATGGGTGACAATAGTTGAATAAACTTATGGCTCTCAAAATGGTATCCTTGCCCTATTGGTTGGTACTCGCCGATACCGATACCACCATTTTAGGGCAGTATCGGGGCCCCGTCCGATACTGGTATCGGTATCGGTGCAACACTAACTCATTCCTGTATGAACCCTGTGAGCGCTTAATTTAATATGACATATTAAAAAAATCCCACCATCATCCAGCATATGTTCAGTTTCTGCCCAAATATATATATATATTTTTGTAGATTTTTGTAACGGGGATAAGGATAATTCAAAACTGCTTTTTTTTAATGAACTTGTTCACTACTTCCAAACTCAGCATCTCTTTTCATTCCTGTAATAAGAAGTTTCTTTTGAATGGATTTGATTAAAGTTTAAGTCCCTCGGTATAAAATAAATATTTTGATGGAGATGAGAAATCTGCTTCCTCGTTGGTGAGTAACCAATAGTTTGGATCCAATCATTTAAATAAACGGTGTTAGTTTTTTTTTTTTTTTATATATATATATAAGAATTGTGCTATAATTTCTAGTCACCGATCTGTTGCTGCTATATTTTAATTTGACGAACCGGAATTTGTCGATGTTCTTTTTCCTGTTTGGTGCGATTGCAATTGCGGATCTTGACCTGGCCGGACCTTCTGACCACAGTGTACCAATCTTCTCATGGCTACTTCCAACAGGATAATGCGCCATGTTATAAAGTGAATCATCTCAGACTCATTTCTTGAAACTTTTCCACTTAAGTAATTGTGAATTGAGCATATTGACAGACAACATTTTATATTTTATCTTAAATGCAATTTTTTTTTTTTATAATTACAGCTCTAAATGTATTGCTCTGTCAGCTAAAGATCTGTTTTGGTCTCTATACTTTAATTAAATAAATCAATTCAAGCTAAAATGTAAGAGGCTATACCTGATCTCTTTGTATTCTTACCTTTTAGAAAAATGTCACTTGGTGTAAAACCCCCCCTGCAACCCTGGTTTGCATTTGTATAGCTCACAGCATGTTCATTTACATGTTAAAGCCTCCCCTAGAATTCCATGGGGGGGAGGCATGGGGGGAACACTGCCTAAGAAAGTCCACGTCAATTTCTGACAATTTACGGGAGTTTTCGACGAAGCCTGCAAATTGTCGTAAACTGCCGCTAACCTGAAGTTCCACGACAATCTACAGTGCCGCATATTGACGAAAATCCCACTTTTCATGCAGTGCCAACTGCAGGAAAACGTGACTCATATTCCACTTTAACATGGCCGTCAGAACGGCTCCATTCTGCTCAATTCACCAGAAAGGTGAGCTTAGTGCTTGGAAAAAATCTTTCATTCCTTTAGAGACAGCATGAAAAGTCAGCTGAGTACAAAACATAGAGAGGAAAACAAGAAGAAAAGGGACAAGAAGAGAGGGACACAACCTAGAACAGATAATGGATGTCTATTCTATTAACATTTCTCTATCTGGAGAACGGGGCTGTTTATGTGTTGTCTTCTCTATTCAGAGGGGTCCTGCCTGTCTTTGCCTAGGGCCCCATATTTCCTCAATCCGCCCCTGGTGATCATCATGACGGACTGAGAAACGTCTGCAACTCAGCAGATTAAATCAGAAATCAGTACCAAGCCGCCGTGGGATTATAGTCCAAGCTTCTTCAGTCACTCATTGATCAGAAGCAGTTCTTTGAAGCTGGGGGAGGAAATATCTAAGAACAACGTTCAGGTTTGTGTGACGATGAGCAGAGGAGTCTGTGGGAGGAGCTACATGATGTCACAGCCAGAAAAAACATCTATTGGAGGAAATCTGATGCTTCTTTATGCCCTGAGCCCCCCCCCCCTCCACCCCCCCCCCCTCCACCGCCCCCGCCCCCCTCCCCCAGACCTGGCCCTTTGTTCTGGACCTTGTTGGCTTTAATGACCTGCAAACAGGAAGCAGAAGCTTTAACGACGCCTCAGCAGGATAACAAGCCTCCAGCTGAGGCCTGAGTCACTTCACATCATGGACGCCGGCGGTCAGATCTCATCGCCGGCTTTATTTTAATGAAGGTGGAACTCATCCTGCTGACCCGTCAAGAGTCCCGCCCACAGCCTGTGACCTCTGGAGACCCACGCCAGAGCCTGGGAGGGGCTTAATGGCGGCTCTGGTTCCTGCTACAGAAAACAGGAAACGTCTCATTACATTTAGAACAGAATAATGAACGTGGAACTGGATTGGCATTTCATCAACCATCATCATCATCATCACTGGTTCTGAGTCTGTAGCTTTTGCTGGTTCCATCAAGTAGACTAAATCTGATGAAGCAGCTTCAAAGTGTTGAACCTGCAGCTGAGGATCTTCATCAGGCTCCGCCTCTAAAGCCGGGCATTACTGTACGATATTTTTACAATCGTTGCACGCAGCTGCAGCTCAAACTGAATGACGTAACTGCAGGTTTTAAAATTCCACAGCTCCCGATGTTTGTTCTCTCACTGTGCGACCCGACGCTCTGATGCGATCTACCTGCTCACTGTACGTCTAAAAACCAGGTGGGACTCAGCTCCGCAGTGAGATGGCGCTACCGGGACTCGTCTATCTGGAAGCCAAACCAGTAGCAGAGGAACATGAAGCTCACTAGAGTGAAACGCGCTGCCTTGGATATTTGGGCAATTTAGTGCTGAAAGCCCTAAAAAGAAAAGGAGACGACGTATTTGGACAAAGACATGGCTGAGCTAACGTGGCTACTACGGTCTGACAGTTTGACAGGAAGAACTCCATTTCACTCATTGCCCCCCCCCCCCCCCCCCCCCCCCCCGCCATGCTGCTGGGTTTACATCTGAGAGGAAGAAGAAGAAGAATCGTTGTTTGCGCCCTGAGCGATTTGCCCACAACCTTAAGATTCCTGATGGGGGGGTCGTTAGCGGCTGATCGCCCCTCGTTACCCCCCGTTCACTACACCACGCACCATCAGGCTGGAAGTCTGACTGATTGAAAATTTCTCGCACGACTGGAGAATCGGCAAAACAAGGGCAAAAAAATCGTACAGTGATGCTTATTGTTCTTTTAGCTCAGCGAACCGCGTCAGGCTAACGGACCCTTACTAATACGCATGACGGCTATTAGCCGCTATCAGGCCCATAGAATGGCTTCAGATTGGGCCAATAGGCTCATTGTCATCGAGTCGATCCTAATCCTAACCATAAATGAATTCATTTTCCACAGCGTAATTAATTAATCTATTTAGGGGTAATCTGAAAATAATTTCAGTAGTTCTTCATGTCCTTTAAAAGAAATAAATAAAATGATCTGCATGTTGCTCATATTAAACAAACCAAAAACAAGTAATCTGATGTCCTGTCTCTGTGTTGTAGAATCCTCCCGCTATAAATATTTAATTCTCTGTGAAAAACCCTGATCATTCTTTAATAAGATCAAATATATTTTTTAAAGCTAATGTGTGTAGTGGACCCAGTGAAGGACTTTTTTGTTATTTTATGCACAAAACAGCAACAAAAACCTGAATAAATCTGGAAATAAAACAGAGCAGCAGCTTAAGGCGGAGTTTCAGAGAGCTAACCAATCACAGGCCTCTACAGTCTACGACCAGAGAGCATCTGGATGAGGAGAAACCAGGATGGAGCTAACTGGTTCTCCTCCTGATGAGCTGAAGCTCATCCAGCTCCTCCTCCTGGAATCACCTCAGCATGATGCCGACGTTCAGCAGGGAGAGAAACCAAACAGCCACTGAGACCCTGATGCTGCAGGCTACAGTCATATTGATTTAATTTATTCTATTCTGTGTTTTCTAGATAACTGCTTTCTTTTCCATTTTATGTCATTCTAGTTTGAGTTCTTATGTATTTCTTCTTTACTCTGCTGCCCCCTTGTGCCAGCCTCCTTCCTCCCTTCTAGATGCTTCTGTCACTCCTTCATTACTCCATCTTTGTTCTGTTTGGAGTTTATACTCCTCCTCTGCAGTTACTGGCTGCTGGATTCCCTTCATTTCTCCATTCCATCCTTAACCCAACTGTTAGTTATTCCTGGATCTATGCTTCTGTTTCCATCCATCCATTATCTGACACGCTGGTCCCGAGTGGGATCGCGAGGGGAGCTGGTGCCTATCTCCAGCAGTCAATGGGTGAGAGGCCGGGTCCATCCTGGACAGAGAGGCCGGGTCCATCCTGGACAGAGAGGCCGGGTCCATCCTGGACAGAGAGGCCGGGTCCATCCTGGACAGAGAGGCCGGGTCCATCCTGGACAGAGAGACGGGGTCCATCCTGGACAGAGAGGCGGAGTCCATCCTGGACAGAGAGGCCGGGTCCATCCTGGACAGAGAGACGGGGTCCACCCTGGACAGAGAGGCCGGGTCCATCCTGGATAGAGAGACGGGGTCCACCCTGGACAGAGAGGCCGGGTCCATCCTGGGCAGAGAGGGGGGGTCCATCCTGGACAGAGAGGCCGGGTCCATCCTGGACAGAGAGGCCGGGTCCATCCTGGACAGAGAGGCCGGGTCCATCCTGGACAGAAAGGCCGGGTCCATCCTGGACAGAGAGACGGGGTCCACCCTGGACAGAGAGGCCGGGTCCATCCTGGATAGAGAGACGGGGTCCACCCTGGACAGAGAGGCCGGGTCCATCCTGGGCAGAGAGGGGGGTCCACCCTGGACAGAGAGGCCGGGTCCATCCTGGGCAGAGAGGGGGGGTCCATCCTGGACAGAGAGGCCGGGTCCATCCTGGACAGAGAGGCCGGGTCCATCCTGGACAGAGAGGCCGGGTCCATCCTGGACAGAAAGGCCGGGTCCATCCTGGACAGAGAGACGGGGTCCATCCTGGACAGAGAGGCCGGGTCCATCCTGGACAGAGAGACGGGGTCCACCCTGGACAGAGAGGCCGGGTCCATCCTGGGCAGAGAGGGGGGGTCCACCCTGGACAGAGAGGCCGGGTCCATCCTGGGCAGAGAGGGGGGGTCCATCCTGGACAGAGAGGCCGGGTCCATCCTGGACAGAGAGGGGGGGTCCATCCTGGACAGAGAGGGGGGGTCCATCCTGGACAGAGAGGCCGGGTCCATCCTGGGCAGAGAGGGGGGGTCCATCCTGGACAGAGAGGCCGGGTCCATCCTGGACAGAGAGGCCGGGTCCATCCTGGACAGAGAGGGGGGGTCCATCCTGGACAGAGAGGCCGGGTCCATCCTGGACAGGTCACCAGTGCTTCTGTTTCCACTATTTATTATTAAACCTGCAAGAAACCAGCTCAGCATTTGGGTCCTCGGAAAAACCTCCACCCCACCTGACAGGTAGAGCCTCTGGCTCCATCAGGGCTGTGATTAGCTGGAGGCCAGATGGTTCCAGCAGGAGCCTTAGTCCATCCTCAGTCTGAACCAGAACTAAATCTAAACTGAGCCTTAGTCCAACCTCAATCTGGCCAGAACTAAATCTAAACTGAGCCTTAGTCCAACGTCAGTCTGACCAGAACTAAATCTAAACTGAGCCTTAGTCCATCCTCAGTCTGAACCAGAACTAAATCTAAACTGAGCCTTAGTCCAACCTCAATCTGACCAGAACTAAATCTAAACTGAGCCTTAGTCCATCCTCAGTCTGAACCAGAACTAAATCTAAACTGAGCCTTAGTCCAACCTCAATCTGACCAGAACTAAATCTAAACTGAGCCTTAGTCCAACGTCAGTCTGACCAGAACTAAATCTAAACTGAGCCTTAGTCCATCCTCAGTCTGAACCAGAACTAAATCTAAACTGAGCCTTAGTCCAACGTCAGTCTGACCAGAACTAAATCTAAACTGAGCCTTAGTCCAACGTCAGTCTGACCAGAACTAAATCTAAACTGAGCCTTAGTCCATCCTCAGTCTGAACCAGAACTAAATCTAAACTGAGCCTTAGTCCAACCTCAATCTGACCAGAACTAAATCTAAACTGAGCCTTAGTCCATCCTCAGTCTGAACCAGAACTAAATCTAAACTGAGCCTTAGTCCAACCTCAATCTGACCAGAACTAAATCTAAACTGAGCCTTAGTCCAACGTCAGTCTGACCAGAACTAAATCTAAACTGAGCCTTAGTCCAACGTCAGTCTGACCAGAACTAAATCTAAACTGAGCCTTAGTCCAACCTCGATCTGACCAGAACTAAATCTAAACTGAGCCTTAGTCCAACGTCAGTCTGACCAGAACTAAATCTAAACTGAGCCTTAGTCCATCCTCAGTCTGAACCAGAACTAAATCTAAACTGAGCCTTAGTCCAACCTCAATCTGACCAGAACTAAATCTAAACTGAGCCTTAGTCCATCCTCAGTCTGAACCAGAACTAAATCTAAACTGAGCCTTAGTCCAACCTCAATCTGACCAGAACTAAATCTAAACTGAGCCTTAGTCCAACATCAGTCTGACCAGAACTAAATCTAAACTGAGCCTTAGTCCATCCTCAGTCTGAACCAGAACTAAATCTAAACTGAGCCTTAGTCCAACCTCAATCTGACCAGAACTAAATCTAAACTGAGCCTTAGTCCATCCTCAGTCTGAACCAGAACTAAATCTAAACTGAGCCTTAGTCCAACCTCAATCTGACCAGAACTAAATCTAAACTGAGCCTTAGTCCAACGTCAGTCTGACCAGAACTAAATCTAAACTGAGCCTTAGTCCAACGTCAGTCTGACCAGAACTAAATCTAAACTGAGCCTTAGTCCATCCTCAGTCTGAACCAGAACTAAATCTAAACTGAGCCTTAGTCCATCCTCAGTCTGAACCAGAACTAAATCTAAACTGAGCCTTAGTCCAACCTCAATCTGACCAGAACTAAATCTAAACTGAGCCTTAGTCCATCCTCAGTCTGACCAGAACTAAATCTAAACTGAGCCTTAGTCCAACGTCAGTCTGACCAGAACTAAATCTAAACTGAGCCTTAGTCCATCCTCAGTCTGAACCATTACTAAATCTAAACTGAGCCTTAGTCCAACCTCAATCTGACCAGAACTAAATCTAAACTGAGCCTTAGTCCATCCTCAGTCTGAACCAGAACTAAATCTAAACTGAGCCTTAGTCCAACCTCAATCTGACCAGAACTAAATCTAAACTGAGCCTTAGTCCAACGTCAGTCTGACCAGAACTAAATCTAAACTGAGCCTTAGTCCAACGTCAGTCTGACCAGAACTAAATCTAAACTGAGCCTTAGTCCATCCTCAGTCTGAACCAGAACTAAATCTAAACTGAGCCTTAGTCCAACCTCAATCTGACCAGAACTAAATCTAAACCGAGCCTTAGTCCATCCTCAGTCTGAACCAGAACTAAATCTAAACTGAGCCTTAGTCCAACCTCAATCTGACCAGAACTAAATCTAAACTGAGCCTTAGTCCAACGTCAGTCTGACCAGAACTAAATCTAAACTGAGCCTTAGTCCATCCTCAGTCTGAACCAGAACTAAATCTAAACTGAGCCTTAGTCCAACGTCAGTCTGACCAGAACTAAATCTAAACTGAGCCTTAGTCCAACGTCAGTCTGACCAGAACTAAATCTAAACTGAGCCTTAGTCCATCCTCAGTCTGAACCAGAACTAAATCTAAACTGAGCCTTAGTCCAACCTCAATCTGACCAGAACTAAATCTAAACTGAGCCTTAGTCCATCCTCAGTCTGAACCAGAACTAAATCTAAACTGAGCCTTAGTCCAACCTCAATCTGACCAGAACTAAATCTAAACTGAGCCTTAGTCCAACGTCAGTCTGACCAGAACTAAATCTAAACTGAGCCTTAGTCCAACGTCAGTCTGACCAGAACTAAATCTAAACTGAGCCTTAGTCCAACCTCAATCTGACCAGAACTAAATCTAAACTGAGCCTTAGTCCAACGTCAGTCTGACCAGAACTAAATCTAAACTGAGCCTTAGTCCATCCTCAGTCTGAACCAGAACTAAATCTAAACTGAGCCTTAGTCCAACCTCAATCTGACCAGAACTAAATCTAAACTGAGCCTTAGTCCATCCTCAGTCTGAACCAGAACTAAATCTAAACTGAGCCTTAGTCCAACCTCAATCTGACCAGAACTAAATCTAAACTGAGCCTTAGTCCAACATCAGTCTGACCAGAACTAAATCTAAACTGAGCCTTAGTCCATCCTCAGTCTGAACCAGAACTAAATCTAAACTGAGCCTTAGTCCAACCTCAATCTGACCAGAACTAAATCTAAACTGAGCCTTAGTCCATCCTCAGTCTGAACCAGAACTAAATCTAAACTGAGCCTTAGTCCAACCTCAATCTGACCAGAACTAAATCCAAACTGAGCCTTAGTCCAACGTCAGTCTGACCAGAACTAAATCTAAACTGAGCCTTAGTCCAACGTCAGTCTGACCAGAACTAAATCTAAACTGAGCCTTAGTCCATCCTCAGTCTGAACCATTACTAAATCTAAACTGAGCCTTAGTCCAACCTCAATCTGACCAGAACTAAATCTAAACTGAGCCTTAGTCCATCCTCAGTCTGAACCAGAACTAAATCTAAACTGAGCCTTAGTCCAACCTCAATCTGACCAGAACTAAATCTAAACTGAGCCTTAGTCCAACGTCAGTCTGACCAGAACTAAATCTAAACTGAGCCTTAGTCCAACGTCAGTCTGACCAGAACTAAATCTAAACTGAGCCTTAGTCCATCCTCAGTCTGAACCAGAACTAAATCTAAACTGAGCCTTAGTCCATCCGTATTTTGAGCTCTTGTTGTTTTGCAGTCTGTGAGGAACTGATGATCTCAGCTCCTCCTCATAGAAACGTGTTCTGAATCAAAGCTGAAGTAGAACCAGAACCATCTGGAAACTCTCTCACCTTTGACCCTCCATTCTTCCTCTCTAGCTGGAGCTGGAATTCTTCAGCAGGTTGTGATCCGGTTCTGAGGAGCCTCCAATGGGATCAGAACCTATTCCGCCGGGAATGAAAGGATTCTGGGAAGTTTCAGGAAACTTCCTTCTCTCATGTTTTTCCAAATGAGAACAAATGTCTGCTCATCCGGACCTCCTGGTGCTGCTCTGGTTCTGTTGGGTCCATTTGCCTGATTTAAGCCCAGTTTGGGACTAGTTAATGTTAGAAGTGTGGATTATGGTGGAACCGGATTATTAATCTGATTCTAAAGGTGGATCTTTGATCTCCAACATTTCAGAGGTGAACAGGCAGCGATGATGGAAGCAGAGGATAAAGTTCAATGTTTGGATTATTTACAGATAAAAAAAGATCAAAGCAAAAATAATACTAAAAAAAAGGACCAATAAAATAATCAATGACTTCGGTTCTGCTGAACATGTGGCTCTTTTTCTTATGTGTGACGTCATCGCCGTTTGTTTATTCGGACCGTGGTCCGGGGAAAGTGGGCGTGGCTCTACCCTCGGTGGGGCGGTTCCGCTTCAACACGCGGTTCCCGCAGAACTCCGTGGACCCGCTGGGTTCGGTTCAAATACCCACAGAGTTGGGATCATGCACCTCAGGACCTCGCGTGGAAAGCTTCCCACGGCCACCATGTCCGGTCTGTAGGCTGCAGGAGCTTCCAGTTTGGAGCAGAACCTTTGGCACTATGGAGCTGAGAGAAGCGCTGCCTCTGTGGCTGCTGATCCTGGCTGCACAGCCGCTCTTTGGACTCCCTACCAACCCGAACACCTCCGCCCAGGTAAGACCTCACCTGGACCCGCTGCAGTCTGCAGGGACCATCCGAACCTTTCGGAGATCCAAACTTTCCAAACGGATCCAGGAACCAGAAAGAGATGATTTCTGGTTTATTATTTCATCTCCAGCCTGAGACCCAAAGATCAACCAGAGGAATAATTATAATAATTACAATAATAATCAACATAATAATGATCATAATAACGGTAATAACAGTTTACCTCTGTGTATGGAGCCCCCCCCCCCCCCCCCCCCCCCCCCCCCCTTTCAGTCTGGATTTAGAGGTCAGAGGTTCTCCTCCATCTCTGCTCGCAGGCGTCTCTTATAGAAAGCTCCCAGGAGGCTTTGGGCTCCTCTGGGAGGAGGTTCTGCTGAGACCCGGCCCAGATACTCAGCTGCTCCCAGCAGGCTTTGGGCTCCTCTGGGAGGAGGTTCTGCTGTGACCCGGCCCAGATACTCAGCTGCTCCCAGCAGGCTTTGGGCTCCTCTGGGAGGAGGTTCTGCTGTGACCCGGCCCAGATACTCAGCTGCTCCCAGGAGGCTTTGGGCTCCTCTGGGAGGAGGTTCTGCTGAGACCCGGCCCAGATACTCAGCTGCTCCCAGGAGGCTTTGGGCTCCTCTGGGAGGAGGTTCTGCTGTGACCCGGCCCAGATACTCAGCTGCTCCCAGCAGGCTTTGGGCTCCTCTGGGAGGAGGTTCTGCTGTGACCCGGCCCAGATACTCAGCTGCTCCCAGCAGGCTTTGGGCTCCTCTGGGAGGAGGTTCTGCTGTGACCCGCCCAATACTCAGCTGCTCCCAGCAGGCTTTTGGCTCCTCTGGGAGAGGTTCTGTGTGACCCGGCCCAGATCTCAGCTGCTCCCAGCAGCTTTGGGCTCCTCTGGGAGGAGGGTTCTGCTGTACCCGGCCCAGATACTCAGCTGCTCCCAGAGCTTTGGGGTCCTCTGGGAGGAGGTTCTGCTGAGACCCGGCCCAGATACTCAGCTGCCCCCCAGGGGGCTTTGGGGGGCTCCTCTGGGGGAGGTTCTGCTGTGAACCCGGCCCAGATACTCAGCTGCTCCCAGGAGGCTTTGGGCTCCTCTGGAGAGGTTCGCTGTGACCCGGCCCAGATACTCAGCTGCTCCCAGGAGCTTTGGGCTCCTCTTGGGAGGAGATTCTGCGTGACCCGGCCCAGATACTCACTGCTCCCAGCAGGCTTTGGGCTCCTCTGGGAGGAGGTCTGCTGTGACCCGGCCCAAAACTCACTGCTCCCAGA